>NW_014577634.1:30980-56258 GCF_000485595.1 Priapulus caudatus | reverse complement strand
GCCAATGCCACAAGAGACTAGAAACTGCAGCCCAGTTCACCGCCACTGCGTATTACGAGCCAGCGTGCATCGCTATAAAACTGTACAATTGCTATCATGACCGCGAAGACGCCGACGAAATTGTCTACACTTTCTGCCCGGATGCCGAGGAACACCTCACTAACATCATCACGGTGGCACGTATCAACTTCAACGAGCAGGTCAGCAGCGGTGAACCCGTGACTGATGCCATTTTCCACATATTACAGCATTGTGTTCGAGACCAACTGGCGACAGCTATACCAACAAGCATCTCACTGGACAACGTCAAGCGTGTGCAACGACTCGTTGGTTATAGGAACTCCATTTTCCATATTCTCTGGGGTTTTGTCGACGACATGTGCAAAGCTGCTGCTGAAAATCCGGCCGACGATGCAGGTGCTGCACCTATCAAGTCGATTCTCCTATTCCCGGGACCGACTGTTCGCATTCGCGAACTGCAGCGCTTCAGTGCTGGGCTCATTCGTACTATAAAGGCAGCAGGTCTACGTAAAACCTTTGAGGACATGGAGCGGCAAGCGCTTGGCACCTATGAGCGGGGCCCACGAAAGCTGCTCCGATGGATCTCCGAATCGACCACCGGCGTTATAACATCGAGCCACATAAACATCCACATCTGTCTGTGTGTGGTCGCAGAGGTTTTATATCCATGCCAGGGTTCTCCCCAGGATGAAATTCAAACAGGGGGGAGGGATCTCTGAACATACAAAGTACATAATCAAGCTATTACACGGCTAGATAACATTACACTAACGATCATCTATAAATGCTACACCTTAATCATATTCACCTAACAATATTTACCTTTATATTCTCCACATATCGCAACAAAATGCCGATTACTCCCGCGACACCAGAAACCTTGCTGCCCTTTGTTGTAAGAAAAGCCCCGCTTTTTTAATTGAAATCAACAGCAACGCCTTCTACTGGAGAAAATCTTAAAGAAATCTTAACTACAATGAATCCATAGAGGATTGTACATTCCCCTGCCAATGAGGAAATCTCATTTAACCTTAACTAAGTGCAAAAGCCTACAAACACAACCATATACCAAACCAATTATACATTGGCCTACAAAAACTTTAGAGGGGGCACTCACTTCCCGCCACTTTACTACTGAACTCACTGACTCATTTTACTCAGTTTAATCAACTTCACCACTGGTCGCCTATATATTTTCTGGTTGACTTTAACCTCAGCCGTTCTCACTCTCCCATCTTCACTTGGATGAGCATCAACTATCTCACCGACCGACCATTCACCTCGTTGTGCATGATTATCAATCACTAACACCTGGTCACCCTTTCTCAGGTTTTCTGTGTCCTTAGTCCACTTCCTTCTGATTTGGTGGCTAGGTAAATATTCTGACAAGAACTTCTTCCAAAATAAATCTACGATCAACTGCACATGTCTCTATTGCTTCCTACTGCGAAATTCCTCTCCCTGATTGAACGCTACGGGGGTAATGCTGTGTCCCGTCTACCCATCAGCAACATGTTCGGTGTTGTCGGATCAACATCAGCAACATCTGAGGAGCCGTAACCTAAAGGTTTTTAATTCATCAAACCTTCGACCTCACAAAGCACTGTCTGCAGTAAGACTTCTGTCACGACTCTATCCTTTAAGCAACACATGATTGCATGCTTGACCGAATTGACTTCTCTCTCCCAGAGGCCTCCGAAGTGTGGAGCACCTGGTGGAATGAACTTAAATTCCACCTGCTGCCTTGCCAACTTCCCTTGAAGCTCTGTGCTCATCAGCCCAAAACACTCCGATAACTCAGATTCTGCCCCTACAAAACTTGTCCCACAGTCAGACCACAACTCCTTAGGCATCCCCTTCCTAGCAACAAATCTCCTGAAAGCCATCAGGAATGCGTCGCTAGACATACTGTCCAACAACTCCAAATGCAAAGCCTTCGTCGTCATGCATTTGAAGATTACGCCCCACCTCTTCTCTCTTGACCTCCTTACTTTAACCATCATCGGACCCCAGCAGTCCATGCCTGTACTATAAAACGGTGACAAGCCTACTCTCAACCTTGCTTCAGGGAGATCAGCCATCCTGGGTACTTCTGACTCTCCTCGCCATCGCCGACACTCCGGACATGACAGCCTTTACTCAAGCCCTTCAGGATCCAATATCTTCTGATGTATGCAAAAACCCTTTGGCAGCCTGCGCTATGGTTGAAAACATCGCTATCAATCCGCTTTATCAACAACTTTGATATATGATGGCCAGGATCTAACACAATAGGATGAACGTCAACACCCTCAATACCTTGAGCCTTTCTTAAACGCCCACCAACTCGGATCAATCGCATCTCTTTGTCAAACTCAGGAGCTAAATTGCTCAGTTTACTGCTTCC
This sequence comes from Priapulus caudatus, assembly GCF_000485595.1. Lineage (NCBI taxonomy): Eukaryota > Metazoa > Priapulida > Priapulimorpha > Priapulimorphida > Priapulidae > Priapulus > Priapulus caudatus. The sequence goes on along the minus strand of NW_014577634.1, from coordinate 53,851 downwards.
GGCCACGGTCTTCCCATTTTCAAGTAACCTGAACTCCTCAGGGAAGCTTTCCTTCTGGACCCTTCTGAGCATCTCCGCCTCTAGATTCTGAATATCTGCAACCTCTAATACGCTTCCATTATTGATCTGCCTTTTATAAGCCTCTAGCAACTCCTCCCAGCTCTGGATATCGTCGATACCAATATCTACATCTTGCTGAACATTTACACTACCAGTGAAGATTGCCTTTGCTTCTTCATCATCATCACAACCCTGGTCTTCAAACCGTTGAGGCCATTCTCCCTCTGGCTTGGTAAGAAACTCTGGACCTGACATCCATCTCTTCTCCAACCCTTGAGCATTTATACCCCTAGATAGGTCATCAGCCGGGTTGTCAGTGCCTGTGACATGCCTCCTACTTGCTCCTCCTGTTTGGCCTTGAATCTCGGCCACCATGACCGACACAAATGACGAACCATCCAGGAGGTTTCTTGAGCCAACTCAACACGATCATGCTGTCAGAGAAGAAATACAAGCCCTTGAATTCAAAGGTAGACTCTTGCACAATTGTCTCTGCCAGTCTTGCCGCAATGACAGCCGCCTGCAGTTCAAGCCTCGGTATGGTTAATATCTTGAGAGGAGCAACCCTAGACTTAGAAGCCACTAATCGAAATTCGTAGACTCCCTCTTCTACTAACCACCTAACATAAGCACATGCCCCGAATGGCTTCTCCGATGCATCGCAAAACACCAAGCAAACTTCACTGACTGCTGCCGGTGGAGTCAGACATCTGAGAAACTTGAACTGCTCTAGCCTCTTGAATTTCTCAAATATTTTCTTCCATTCTTCTTTAGCCTCTTCACTTAATGGTTCATCCCAATCGACTCTTGCTAACCACAGCTCTTGCATGTTAATCTTTTTATTGATGATCACTGGGCCAACCAGTCCAACTAGATCAAATACCTTGGCCATTACTCCCAGAACCTTACGCTTAGTGAACTTATCGATGTCTATTTCAACCTTAAACATGAAAGTGTCATCACTCGGGTTCCAACAAACACCTAACACCCTCTGTTCCAAACTATGTCCTACTTCAACCATCTGCTTACCAACCACCTCAGGTCTTGCAACTTTAACTTATCAACTACTTCACACTTCGTACCTTCAGGCTTAGCAACTATTCGAGGACCACGTTTTGACCGCAGACCCACCTAAGGCTAGCAGTCTATCAACCTCTTGCGTCAGTGTTGCTTTTGCTTCCGACTTGACAGATGGGCACATGTCATCCATGTAAGTGTTGGTCTTTATCACCTCCGCAGCTCGCGGGTATTCCTCTCGACCTTTATCCGCTGTCAGTCTCAGTGCAGTGATCGCCATGGTTCCAGCAGGTTTATCCCCAAACGACAACACCTGCTTGACGTACACATCTGGTTCTCTGTCGACATCTAGATCTCTCCACAAATATCTATGCACATGCTGATCGATCGTTATCAATATTCGATCGTAGGTATCAATATCCTGTGATACATCTTGGAGATATCGCCAACCAATGCTACCTGGTTCCCCCTAAACCAAATAACACCTAAATGACACCAAATAAGCTGTACAACAAATCTGGTCTCTTCATCCAGCAATTATTAATGCATTTGCCATTGTATCTGTTAGATGCATTAAAGACAATTTTTAAGGGCATACTGGAGCTATCCTTTTTTGCAACTGAATAGTGAGGAATATAGTGAACAGGACCTTGATAGCTCTCGACCTCTTCTGGCGTCAACTTGCACGTAAATCCCATCTCTGCCATTTCTTGTATCTGCTTGTCATAAGCCTCTGCATGCCCTTTGCTTCTTAGCAGCCTCTTCTCTAGTCCAACTAGCATCTTCTTAGCCTGATACCGGTTATCCTCCAGATCACACGGATCCTTGGCCCAAGGGTAGGGAACCATCTATTGATTACCGACTTTGGTACAAGACTCCTTAATGATTTTGCCTTCCAGCTTCTCAGTGGCCCTTTCCAGGGACTTGCAGTCGCAAGGTCCTATGTCCACCCCTAGTGCTTCAGTGGCCTAAAAGTAATCCAGGTCGGCTGGCTTCTTGATCTGCACATGCATAACCTGATTAGCTGCCGTGGCCTCTTCCCCTCCATACACTGTCCATCCTAGACGAGTTCTCTGGGCAACAATACCGTTCGATTCAGATTCTTCACCTACGAGCAAATGTGCATAGTTAACACCAATCAGAATATCTATTGGTCCACCTCTTCTTTTCAGGGTGCCTGGCTTCATCTTGAATAATTACTCCATTTGCTTTACGTCAACCTCTCTTACATCGTTGATGTGTCCCATTTCTAAAGCTGAAATGCGGTGAGTCATGCTGTCTTCACCTCGCAGCGTTAGCTCATAGTGTTGATTGAAACTCTTCTTTAATTCCACCAACCTTTGTTATAACTGTAGCTACCGCTTTGCCTTTCAAGTTTAGCTTCTTTGCAAAATCTTTACTGATCAGAGTTTCCTGGGAACCTTTATTAAGCAAGACGCTGGACACCTTTCGTTAACACCTCCACATCCAAGATGCTCAACATAGGATCCTTATTCATCGCCATGTTGAGAGTCCCTATTTGTCCAACCTTCTTCCTCACGTGTAGGAGCTTGTGGTGGAATTCCTTACATGCCCCGTTAGCTGTTGTTTCACCACAAACTTTCCTTTTAGAGCAGGTGGACTCCCTGTGCCCTCGCCCAGCTACCTTTAGACAAGAGTAACATGCATAGTTGTCGTAGCACATCTTTCTCCTTTCAGTCTGCGAGGCATTCTCGAACATAGTGCACTGGTCCGTCCAGTGCTGATTGTTCTTGCAAACCCAACATATTTGAGGCCTCGATACACCTTGCACAAATGAAGCCTGATTTACAAGCATCTTATCATATTGTCTACTTGGTCTCATTCTCTCAGATGGTTTACTTGACCTCGCTCTCTCAGAGGGCTTACTGACACCGACATCCCCAAAGACTGGATCTTCAACCTCATTAGTAGCCCACTTGATGAATCTAACTAAATCAGCCAGTCTGGCAACTCGCCCGGAATCTTCCCTAGCAACATGCACTGAAGCTTTGGCTGCCAGATTTGCTGAAGACTCGCCACCTCTTTCTTTAATCCTTGGATTTTCTTTTCTCCATCCATTTTGAAGAAACTTAGGAAACTTAGACACAATCTGCCTCAGACTGGCCTGGTTATCGAGCTCATTCAAATAGCCTAAAGCTTACAGTGATTGCAGACAGTTCTCCAAGTCGGCAGCATATCCGCCCAAGTTAGTTATGCTTACGCTTTCCCTATCTATGACCTTGCTGATCCAGGCCTGGCTAACAAGCACATTACTACCAAATCTTGATCTCAGTGTGCACAGAGCAGCTGCATATCCTTCCCCAGGAGGCTTCATAACACAGAACTCAATGGCATTCCTTGCATTACCGTTACATGAAGAGATTAGGTTATTCAACTTAATACTGTCATTTGGGATATTCGCAACCATGCTTTGAAATGACATGTAAAAGAATGGTACTTCAAAGGATTCCCATCAAACATTGTAATCTGTGCCTTTGGTAAGGACAAAGCCTGAAACAAGCCACCCAAGTCCGTTACACCGGTATTACCGCTCGCTACAGATGCATTCTCATTGGAATTAGTAGACACATTGTCATTATTACTTTCATTATCAACCTTAATAGATTCTTCTTTGTGCTTGCTGAACCTTTTCCTTACTTCAAGGTAACGATTCCTTACGTCATCGATCACTCTTTCCTTTCTTCGTCTTCTTCCTATTCCTCACCAACCAGCTTGAGTACTTCTCCTTGAGCTTCCATGAGCTTGTTCCACTCTGTCTTCATCTCGGCCTCCAGCTCCTGAAGAAAGCCCATGGCCTGATTCTCCTGTATCGCTGTCTCCATATCCGAGACCCGCCTACACAGCTCCCTGCGAACTCCGCGTCTCAACCTCTGCGCCTGCTCCATGTTGTAGTTTCCCGCTCTTTCCCCGTTCCAACCAACAAATTGAATTGTGCGGAAAGATGAGACTTGACTACAAGAGTCGACGAATACACCAAGAGAATCTGGCTTTAATTGAGATGCTTTATTAACGTGTCAACCGTATCAACGGTAGCTAGCATTCAATTCTGCAAAAACCAAATACGTACATGTCTTTAATATATGAGCGTGCTAACAATTCTCATATTCATAAACACCATAAATGACCTTATCTAAATTATGCAAATTGCTAATTATGCCTGAATCATAGTAGATGCTAACGTACTGTTTCGCCGGATCTCTTAAACACCAGCACCTTGAACAAGCCTTGCAACCTGAACAACAAATGTTAAATACAAAAACTGTAATTCACAATATCAGCCGATTACAATGCTACATGCATACATACATATCGATACAACACAGGATTCCTGACTTCGAATTACCACGAGCTACTAATCTAACACAACATCATAAAAACCACATTCTTCAACAATCTTGATTAACATATCATTGATCTCAGCGGGTTTCTATGCTACTTTTCTCGCTTCAAACCAGCAACGATTAACCGATTTGTAATCATAGCCACAGAAACCAGCGTCTCTGAACATACAAAGTACATAATCAAGCTATTACAAGGCTAGATAACATTACACTAACGATCATCTATAAATTCTACACCTTTTAATCTTATTCACCTAATCATATTTACCTTTATATTATCCACATATCGCAACAAAACACCGATTACTCCTGCGACACCAGAAACCTTGCTGCCTTATGTTCTCAGAAAAACCCCACTTTTTTAATTGAAATCAACAGCAACGCCTTCTACTAGAGAAAATCTTAAAGAAATCTTAACTACAATCCATAGAGAATTGTACAGTTAGGGTTAGGGTTAGAGTCAGGGTATTTGCCAGGAACATTTTAAATAAATTTAAATTATTTACATTTTTACCTTTTTTATCGTTTCGGCCGTGCAGGCTCACACTCACACCATCTTGCACATACAAACAGACATGCATATGCAGACACACACACACACACACACACACACACACACACATACACATACATATAGACAGCTCATGTATATGCATTCGACACATCCCCCCTCCCCACGCCTAGCTGCCGCTGGCTGGTTGTCACGCGCCTTGTTCTAGTACTATAGCTCGCGTAGACTTCAGCAAAGCTGCGCCTGTATACATACGCTGCATGCGCAGCATAGAGTAGCCTGCTCGGTATCGAAAAACGACGTTAACGCACAATATGCCAGTTCTGTTAGTTGCATACTGTCGTCACTTTTTGCACAATATTTGCTGTGTTGCCTACAAACATTACTCTATCCATGTTTGCACTGAATATGCATACTTTCTCTTATCAGGCATAAGATTTCTCTCAAATCTCCGAACCATTTTGATCTAGTTACCATTTAATGTTACTCGTCATAATTTATGGTTCTTGAATCTTCGTTACTATATGCTTCGACCGAATACTTGGCCAAGAAGTGCACGTCCAACGCCATGTTTCTGCTGACCGCCTTTGTTGGCTTTATCGCGGGACTGATGCTGACGTGGGTCGAAGTTCGAGGAGCAGCCTTACGTCAACCTCTGAACGCATTTGTCATCATCGTCGGTCTGAAAGGAAGCGGCAAGACGCAAGCGCTGAATACCGTCATCTAAGCTGAGACGCACGAGATTGCGAAGGAGCGCCAGGAATCTCTAATCTTCAACGTCGGGACGAAGGAGGGCTTTACTGAAGCACGTAAGTCGCCTCCCATGTCAACATACGCTGGTAGCAGGCGACGAGTTTTAGGCTTACCTCGGCGGCCTCCTGCACCGTCATGCTACCCAAGCTTCCGGAGAGATTCAGCTGCTATCACAAAGCTGGAGTGGATCACCGATCACCGCGCAATATGCCACGCGTCGCCCCATCACGCTGAACTCGGCCAACATTTCCATCACTGGGTGCATGCAGATGGATCTGTTCTTGCAGGCACTGCAAGAGGCAAGGGAGATGGGTTTCTCGACCGATTTCTGCTGGTATGCCCCATGCCGGTGCTGCCAATGCCGCAAGAGACTAGAAACTGCAGCCAAGTTCACCGCCACTGCGTATTATGAGCCAGCGCGCATCGCTATAAAACTGTATGATTGCTATCATGACCGCGAAGACGCCGACGAAATTGTCTACACTTTCTGCCCGGATGCCGAGGAACACCTCACTAACATCATCACGGTGGCACGTATCAACTTCAACGAGCAGGTCAGCAGCGGTGAACCCGTGACCTGATGCCATTCTCCACATATTACAGCATTTGTGTTCGAGACCAACTGGCGACAGGTATACCAACAAGCATCTCACTGGAAACGTCAAGCGTGTGCAACGACTCGTTGGTTATAGGAACTCCATTTTCCATATTCTCTGGGGTTTTGTCGACGACATGTGCAAAGCTGCTGCTGAAAATCCGGCCGACGATGCAGGTGCTGCACCTATCAAGTCGATTCTCCTATTCCCGGACCGACTGTTCGCATTGCGCGAACTGCAGCGCCTCGGTGCTGGGCTCATTTGTACTATGAAGGCAGCAGGTCTACATAAAACCTTTGAGGTCATGGAGCGGCAAGCGCTTGCACCTATGAGCGGGGCCCACGAAACCTGCTCTGATGGATCTCCGAATCGACCACCGGCGTTATAACATCGAGCCGCATAAACATCCACATCTGAATGTGTGTGGTCGCAGAGGTTTTTATATTCCATGCCAGGGTTTCTCCCCAGGATGAAATTCAACAGGGGGAGGGGAGGGGTAGGGGGAGGGGAAGGGGGGAGGGGGAAACTAGGGGGGTCCGGGGGGCGTGTATTTTTACCGTACGACTAATTAATGCGTAAAATCGCCACCACACCATAGACCGTATTTGGGGTTCTTGTATAATAAGATAGCCGAGTCGGGGTACAGTTAGTGACAGGTTAACTGGGCATTGTCAGTCAGGTTAACTTGGGTACTGTCTTCAGTGCATGCGTGGTACGGTAAAAATACACGCGTCGGATGTCCTGGTCGAACGGCAATTCTTGACGATCGATTCCCGCGCTGGCAAACTTTTATTGTGGTGGAATTTAACGGGGCGCAACGATTCAAACAGGGGGGAGTTTTCCAAACCGGGCGCACAGATTCAAACAGGGGGAGTTTTCCAAACGGGGCGCGCGGTTGCGCAACGTAGGGAGAACCCTGCATGCATAGGGAAAGTACGTGGTCGTAATCGCAGGAGTCACAGCGACTTGGGTATATAAATATATGTGAGTATATGTGTGTCAATGTGTGTATATACATATATATATATATATATATATATATATATATAGATATAATATATATATGATATATATAGATACATATATATTAATATATATATATGTCAAGGCTCGACACTAACTTTTTTTTTCAGTGGCCGATCGGGCCACCAAAATCATTGATTTTCAATTTTTGGTGGCCCGAAAATGAAATCTGGTGGCCCGAAAAAAAAACAAAGAAAAACATTATAAATCTTATTTCAATCTCGTATTGTTATTTATTTGCAAATTGGGCCATCTGATGCACTTGCACAAGTCTTTAAACAAACCCCACACAATGGACACACCTGACATGATGATTGAGGTACATTTGAATTATCTATTCCACGGCATCAATTTTCACCAGAATCTTGCATACCAATTTTCTACTTTCACTCATTATTTATCTAAACACGCGCGTGCACATGCTATCTCGATCAGTTCAGGACGTTCAAAGATCAAAGTCACAGAGCATGCAAGATATTAAAACAAGTAACTGTATAAACACACAACACATTGGCTTTTCATGTTAAAATAAAACATATACATTTAATCTCATGAAAGTTAAAATGTCTGGCAGGCTTTGAAACTGTAAAAATAAAATTTGCAGATTTAATAAGATAAAGTAGAACCATAATTTATCAACAAAGTAGCCTGGGTACGCATGCATTTCAAAAAAAAAGCAGCATGTCTAAGTTCAATATTTCGTTGCGTAAAGAGACAGAGAAAATGCATAAATAAACTTACAAAGCACTAATATTACACTTCGGATTAAAATACTGATCATCTTCATGGAATAGTTCAGTTATTCTACGCGAATTTCGAACGCTGGCAGTTTCGCTTCGGATCCGAAACAGTGGCACCAGTGCAGCTAGCTAGCAATCAGGGGTGACCAGACGTCCCGTATTTTGCCCATGTGTCCCGCGTCCGTACCGACCCTTCCCGGGACGCATGTGTGTCCCGTATTTTTAACATTTTTAACAAAATACATCAAAAAAGGAAGAAATTTCATCATTTTTTTATTATGACAATTGTTTGCCTTCGAAACTCTCATCGCTCGCGTTCATTTTACATATACGCCTCCACAGTACACTGCAGACAGGCGTATTGTCTAGACGCATTGTCTGGTTCGCTTGATACAATGTAATCAAATGTATGCTGGCGCTTGCAAATATGCGCCCGCTATGCTGCACGTGCGTACGTGTGCCCTCGCTCCGCGAATTGCTCGCTCTCTTTTGAATGAGATTAGCACGTAGAAACAATTATTTTTATCACATAGACACTTTGAAATTTTAGTGGCCCGATCGGGCCACCAAATGTTAACTTTTGGAAATTTTTGGTGGCCCGACATCAAGTTTTGGTGGCCCCGGCCACCGGGCCACCGCTAGTGTCGAGCCTTGTATATGTATATAATAAATATGTAATATATAGATACATATATATACTATATATATATCATTATGGTACTATATATATATAGCTCAGTCGCTATATAAGCACATAGTGTATATAGCATAGTGGCGCCATATATTGGCGGGAAAAATCATCTTTTATTGCTGGTCACTGGATCGATCCTTGAGCCGAAGTGTCTGTGTGTGGACTTCAATGGACCACTACCATCAAGCGAGATGCTACTTGTTGTAACTGATGACTATAGTTGCTTCCCGGAAGTCGAAATAGTCTCGTCCCCTGCTGCAAAGACTGTCATACCAAAGCTCGATGGTATTTTCTCACACCAGGGAATACCTGAAGTATTCAAGTCAGACAATGAACCTCCGTTCCAAGGTTAAGATTTTGCAAGCTTTGCAGCTGACCTCGGATTCAAACATCGGAAAGTCACCCCATTGTGGCCTCAAGCCAATGGTGGTGTCGAAAGGTTCATGGACACTCTGCTGAAAATCGTACGCATCGCACATCTTGAAGGAAAGAATTGGAAACAGGAACTTTTCCGTTTTCTAAGACAATACCGACGACACCACATGCCACTACTGGAGTTCCGCCAGCTGAAGCGCTGTATGGTAGACGTTTTCGTGTACAACTACCACAGCTACCAGCCAGAGTGTTGCCTGACATGCCAGATATTCGACAAAAGATCAAGGAGAGAGACGCTCACCAGAAAGAAAGAATGAAGGAATACGCAGACAACAGACGGAATGCAAAGGGAAATGAGATCCAGCCAGGAGACACCATCTTAGTCAAACAGCAACGTACCAATAAGTTGTCTCCACACTTCGATCCTAAATTGCTGACTGTCGAGAGTCGAAAGCGCATCACACGGAACACAGCGTTCTTCAAGCCGTTGCCCAAACCGCAGCTGATTCGCCGAGAGATCATCGACGACGATGATGATGACATGATTGGTGATCCGCCAATTCGCGCTTCAACCGGACACGTTGATGGACCTCCCCTGAGATCTTGTCTTCAACAACCGCAAGTTCGTCGTTCAACGAGAGAACGGAAACTTCCGGTCCGCTTCAAGGATGTATACATGTACGCATAGTGCGTTTGCGCCATAACTGTAGACTAGGGTGATGCGCTAGTAACTTCTCCCCTAGCTACTGTACTTGCTCTCATACGCCTTCAAAGTACCTAAGTTTGCCGCATAATCTACATTCTTTAGATCTTCGTGTATTAGCAACCTAGACTGTTTAAATTCGCATACGAGTAATTAAGACTGTTCACTCTCTGCATAGTTTCATGCAAGTTATTCGCACTCGTTTATTTCGCGTTATTTGAACTCGTTTACTTCGCGCTAGTTGAACTTTTACTTCGCGTTACAGACTGTGTAACTTCTACCTAATTCGAATTCTTAGATCATCACCGGGCATATCCCAAGTTACAGTCAGAAGTCTTAAAAGTTAGACTGTCATTCATCCAAGGATGAAAGGGATGTAGTGTTGACGATAGTTGTGTGGCGCTGACTACTGGGGTGGTGAGAGCTGGAACTAGAGGGAAAAGGTGACTGCGCCCATGGCAAGGAGCATTTCAACTGAATATCAATAAAATCACGTTTTGATACATCTAATCTTTAACTAGTCTATAAACATAACAATTAATTTGCAAATTATGGCTCCTTTTAAATAGGTGTGCCTATTTCAAACAAAAGGGCATCTGATTCTGTACACTGGTTCCTTGATACTGTGTAGTGAAAACGATTATCTCGAGAAAGTCCGAGAGCCGCAAGAAATGGCAGCAGAAATCAAAACAAGTGATCAAAATTAAAATCATGGACGTTTTGGTGAATATAGTGAAGTATGAAAGTTCTAATACATGCTCTAGAAAGTTTCTATCATTCAAGCAATAACAGTAGTTATCGGAAAAGTTAGGCAGATATGAGAATGGTCAGTAATTCTTTTTAAAATAATTGCTTAAATTTTTATTCTTTTAAAATAAAATAAAATGTTCGATTTGTCCCAACAACGGCAAGTAGGCCTATTTCTTGACAATTTTGTTCAATGAGATATAACAACAGATGTTTACAAATGTGTATATATATATGTATCTATTAACAAATTGGTAAAAATAATATGTTAGTATTTTCACCCTGTTAAAAATAGTGGAACCCCATTAAAAATTAAAGCATATATAGCAAATTTATAAAAAACTCAAAATATATCAATGAAGCAAGAAGCCACAAACTTTTATCTGTTTATTTTGAAGCTTTATTTTTTGCCAAAGGGATATACACATGAAACAATACTATAGAAATGGGCAAAGTTGCTTAATTTTAGGTCAGATAAAATAAGGTCATGCATTCACTATGATCATTAACCGATTAATTTATAATCCATTATAGATTGGTTGAGTTGAACTCGTAATCGATTATAAAATTCCAGCTCTTTCTCATCACTATATTCTACTGTGTATCATCTATTCTACTGTGTATCATCTATTCATGTCAACCTATTTTGATTTCAGTATATGAGTGAAAAGATTGGTGGGGCTGAAGCTACAAAATTAGATGAAGATTTTTTGGAATTAGAAAAGGTAAGATCTGAAACCCAGTGTGTTAAATATTCTATCCTTATTGGCTTTTTACTGGTATGCACATTAAAGAGATAATATATTAATTTTAAGTGTTTAAAGTTTTAGTCATTCACCATATATATATATGTGATATAAAAAATACTGCATTGTGATTGGCACAGGCTATGTTACGTGTCATCAAATGAATTTTTTTAAGTTGCCCATAGAAAATCAATGTTGCCTTTTGAACAGTGGTGCAACCTAGCACAATGTTTCTCTTCACTGGTAGCTGTCATAATTTGAAGCAAAAGAATATTTGAACCAGTGGACAAAGACAGGATATCATATCGGGTAAAACTTAAAGATAGTAAGACACCCAAAATGTGATTAAAAAAACTGTCTGTACTGCAGGATATCTTGCCGAACCCTGTAATAATGTCACCAATAGATTTAATTGCAATTTTTTTACTACTTAACTTGGAGAGAGCCTTAGGTTTTCCGAATGTCATAGATTTGAGTGTGTCTCTCTAGGCTGTTATTGTATGTGTGCACGTGCGTGCGTGCGTGCGTGCGTGCGTGCGTGCGTGCGTGCGTGTCTGCGGGTGTGCGAGCGTGTGAGGGTTCACATGATTATGTATGTCAAGAAATTCAATGTTCCCCTCGCAACCAGGTAATAATTTTGATAATTTTGCCACTATACAAGTATATGTTCATATCATCAGGAGTAAATAAAAAAATGTTTGTTTTTATTCACTTCTGATATCAATGTTCTGTCATTGTCATAGTTAGTAACCAATTGATGTGTATCAGCAATAATAATCTATAACTGTAAAATCATGTATTCGTGCTATTTTGAAGGTTACCAAAAATTCCTGATAAAAATCCAAAATTTTGTGGTTACTACTTCAAACAAGGCTTACCTTATAATTACAGTTGCCTTTCTTGAAATATATCGGGGTTTTAAAAGTATTTATATATATGGATATTATGGCAGAAACATTCATTTTTGCACGAAAAAGTACAGGAAACAGTACAGAGACTCCCCGACTTACGAACAGGTTCGGTTCCGAGCGGTCGTTCGTATGTCAATTTGTTCGTAAGTCGAACATATGTACGTACGTATACAGTATTGTACAGTAGTGTCGTATATGTACGTGTGAACATTGAGTAACCTATAAGTGTACATAGTGTAAACATATACGTGAACACAGGAGTTGGCGAAAGTCAAAATCAGGGGGCGATTGTGTCTTTTTATTCACCAATACTGACATTATACACTAATGGACTTCAAGGCAAATTGTTCGTATCATCGAAAGTTCGTAACTCAAATGTTCGTAAGTCGGGGAGTCTCTGTATTGTATTGTTTTGCAATGTATGTTTAATATATTGAAACAAAGTTATATCTTGTGGAAAATTTACTTCTTTTAAAAAACATGGATTTTTGTTATTAGATTAGCTGAATAGGAGGAGTTCACGAAATAAGCCAGTTTGTATTACTTCGGATTTTTATTGGTAGTATATTGATGGTAGTAATAATCTATAATAGTAATATTCATTCATGCAGGAAAGCTCCAAGCTGTTTCATTGCCATGTAATATTTTTGGTAATTTGTAGAAAACTGATGTCACAAATGAGCTTGTTGAGGAGCTGCAAATCAAAACCAAGGAGTACTTGCAGCCAAACCCAGGTATGTGTGGCTTTAATTTTTCCTGCAGTATACAGCTGCCACACCTAACTATATTACAGTGATGCATGATTCATGACTAATTCTGTCTGCTGCTTCTCAAGCTGTGCAACAGCATGTGTCAGACTGGTCCAAAATATTGCCTGCTTGCAATAACCCAACTGACCCAGTAAACATGTTATCGAGGACAGTGGTTTTTATCTTTTAGTCACCTTTCTCAAATTTTGTGTAGTAACAAATGTACTCATTGAAGACATTGAAACTCAACAATATTTTCCTTTACAGCTTTTCCATATATTTTTTGTCAAAACTTCAAGATGAGAAAAAAAATTGCTTATCTACCACCCCACTCAATTCTTATTAACAGGTTATATTATTACAACAAAAAGATTTTTGACCAGCCATAGTGTAATTTAATGCATGTTGAATGAATGTGTTAGCAAATGTGCTGTGGAACTTTGCCACCGCTGTTAACTGTACGTGTACTTCTGAGTTGGGTGCTGTGTCTTTAAAATGAAAAACAGTTCATATAAAAATTTGCGAGCTTTTCACTTGAACATGGTTTTATGATTCCAGTGTCATGGAGTATAGCAGATAGAAAAAAGGGTTCTGATTGCTCCTTCCACAGAGGGTCACTTCTCCTCTCTATGATCTATATTTGACACTTGGAAATTTCTTTACATTTTTTTCACTTTCTTAAATTGATCAATTTCAATCCATTACAGCTTCAAGAGCTAAGATGTCGGCTATGAGCTCCTTCTCAAAGATCAGAGGATCTTCTAAGTACATGCCGTATCCTCAGCCTGAAGGCACGCTGGGAGATGCAATGATAAAGTATGGCAAAGATCTCGGTGACGACTCTTCCTTTGGTACGCACAAAGATACTTTTCTGGTGATATTCTAAGACATTCTGGTGAAAAATATTACTTTAGTGTTGTAGACATCACCATGGTGATAGGTAAATAATTGGAAGAAATACTGGTTTCCATTTGTGTGTGTTAGTTAGGATACCATATGATCAGTATTAAGTATTAACCACTGTAGTTATCGAGCAAGTCTTTACTATATTTATGTTTTAATTAGGGTTATTATATATATGCACATTGATGTGAGTTATTTTTTTTATCTACCTAATAGGTCAGGCATTATGTGAGATGGGAGAAGCCATGAAACAGCTGGCTGACATTAAGTATGCACTCGAGGACAACGTGAAACAGAATTTTCTGGAACCACTTCATTCATTACAAAACAAGGAACTGAAAGAAGTCATGGTACTATTTTGTTTCATTGTTGTTTTTATTACCTGATGTAATGAACTGTAGAACATATCCCCATGCAGTCTAGGTTCCCTCTTTGCAATCGCAGAGTGCATTTTACATTGTACACAGAAATTGGGGTTGTTCTATTCTAGCATCACAGAAAGAAGCTAGAAGGACGCCGGTTAGATTATGACTGCAAGAAAAGGAAGAAGAGGGGAGGTACGTTACTGTAGCATAAACTTGGAAACATATAGCCGTAATTTATTTATTCAAGCAGTATTGCATTTCAGGTGAAACATCCACATTGCGAATTTCCGTAACGTGAATGATTTCCCCCCCCCCCATTAACTTACATTATGTAATCGAAGTTGTATGTTCCTACAAAATTTTTTTTGGACAAAGTAAGTATGTAATCCACAGTCTTCCTTAACGCAAGAATTTCACATTTTCCCAACCGTTTTCGTATTTTCTAGAGTGTTCTGATACTTGCTGGTACTTCTTGCATAACACCAAGTGTATATTGTAAGGCTAACATGTCTTAGTACACTCGCATATCATTATTTTCATCAATATTAGCACTGACGTCCATTTCAAATTAGATTTGTTTACATATATGTCAACATCACTAGCGTGATTGTCGCTCTTGTGAGATGCTATGAGTATGGATGTGTACCCTATCTCTACACTGTTACCTTTGCCTGCAAGAGAAGATAGGTACCAGTCTAGACCAAGTCACGTCACTTAAACATGTACCTTTTTTCATGGCAGCATTTTCATATTTCATTTTTGCAAATCTCAAGAATGCAGGCACAAGTTTGCTGTTTCATAACCTAATGTTAACACAAAGTAATCAATGATATGTTCAATAACAGGTGAGAGTTAATTTGTCTACATGTTTTTTCCCCCATTTATTTGAGAGATGATTATTTTTATACAAAAACAATTACGAACTTCAATAAACAGTCAACAGTCAAACAGTCAAATGCATAATATTGATTAAATGTAGTGATGTAACATGGTAAAGTCCTAATACTGAGAAGGAAAGGAAGTTCAGAATACAAATTAGTGTCATGTTCCTGTAGTTGACTAAATGCAGGTTACCAATTCCAGGAACACGCATATTCAACACGCACTGCACATGTATGTGTTTGTGCATAGGGAGGGAAGCTGTCTAATAGGCTAGCAGGACATTTCAAAGCTGGCCTGCTTTACTTGTTGGCAGCTGGCTGCATATGTATTAATTACAATGATTGTATTGATAGCAGTTTAGCACTTTCACACAGATCTGTTGCCTAAAATAACTTTGCTCAATCCTATGAAAAATTAGGTATGGGCAAATTTCTGTATCTCATGTTTAGTAGGTCATAACTTAAAAATTTCATATTCGTGGGTGAATTTTCATAACGTGAGATTCAGTGATGCAGAATACTCTGTAACCATGGTTCTTTATCCTCTGTGTGCAAGATTACTGCATGACTATGTGTTATTATAAAGAGCTAATAATACCCAACTTATAAAGTGCTAATAAGGTACTATTATAGCTCTTGCATGTATCTCCATCTTGTGATCATATTTCCCTTGCGATAGAGGGCGTTAGCATTGGCAAATGTAAGAAAATTGTTGCACCTTGGTACATCATGTGTCATAGTGATAAGACTATATTTCCCATGGGTGAAATCGTGAATATGGTCAATACAACCGTGGCTGTATCATCATAACATTTTCTCGCACATACGTTGTAATTCGTTATTTAGTATAATAAATATAGTTATTGCCCATAAATTTCGCAGACAAGAAGATGTGGCCAATGTCAGGAAATCGTGTCACCCTCATACCAGAGCTAATAAGACTTAATAGCCTCAATAAACCCTGGTTTTGTTCTTTAACAGGCTCCCACATGACAGATGACGAGATGCGTGTGGCAGGGGAGAAGTTTGAGGAATCCTGGAATCTGTCTGAGGCAGCCATGATGAATCTCCTGGACAGTGAGGTAAGGCAGCAACATGGGTCTATTGACTTAATATAAAGTTGATTCATCACTGCATGAAACAGTCTAGCCTAGCCTAGCTAAAAAGTTTTTGCTCAGTGAAACCAAACATACTATCTCCCCTCTCCATAAACATCAGATGAAACACAAAATGAAGCTTTCTTGCAGTGAAATGTACTGTATTCACCATTAAGTCATTGCACACATTTGAAATGTCATCTAATCTGGTTGAAAGTTGTGTGAGTTATGACATCTCACTGACAAATGTTCAGTCATCACAATTAGGTATGTAGTGGGAATTACCTAAAAACATGATAAATACTTGTATCTGCAGCTACTGCAGAGCAGTGACCAGCGAAAGAGCATGCAGCTTTCTGATTCGCATGAAGTGGTTTTCATGCGATGTTATATTCTTATAAATTTGCAGCATGATAAATAGAGTTGTAGCTGATAAGGCTGTAGTGTGTATATATATGCACCCAAAATCAGGAATGAGCAGTGCTGTGACCAGTGAGCAATGTTTAAAGAAAGGATTTCATTAATAACTGAACATTCGAGAAAATATAGCGAAATATTGTCTCACCTAATTGCAAACATGTTACTGATTACTCCAGTATAAAAATTACCATGAGTTTATGAATTCCTTTGAATGAAATTAATTTCCTTGAAATCAGCAACCCAGACAAAAGTGCATCTCATTGAGTGACATAGTGATTCAAGACTGGTACAACATCTGTATTGCTTAATTCTAGTTACTATGTCAAAGTATAGGGACCAGGGTCTCACGACAAACAAGTAGCATTATCAAGTAACCGTGGCAACACGATGTAAACAAACATTTCAATCGTTGAATATTTTTGTATAAATAATGACATACAAGTGTTCTAGGATATGTTGGCCTTACCTTAGGTACTTGCTGTTATGCAATCAGTACTGGTCAGTATGTATTGTAGTCGTTAGTAAAATACGAGAACGGTCAGAAAGTCTCTTTGAAATAATTACTTTAATGCCCTAACCCTAATGGGCATTCAGTTACCAGGAAGAACTATCTGATGTTCAATAAATAATGTCTGGCCATTTATCTCTCAGGTGGAACAGATAGTTCAAGTGACTGCTCTAGCAGAAGCACAAAGGGAGTATTTCAAGCAGTCATTGGACGTCATTGAAGTCTTAGTTGGTGTGCTGGAAGAGAAGTATGTCATATATGTCAAAGAGATGCAATGATAACTGTATCATATTAAGTTTGCATGCATTATCTTGCACTGGGTGTATACATGCCACTTTTGAGACAAGAAAAGTCGTCACTGATTTCACAATCATACAGATGGTTCATTACAGTAGTTTATATCTGTTGTTGAAGTTGTTGAGAGGACTGTGCCATGATGATGTAGTTGTTGAGAGGACTGTGCCATGATGATGTAGTTGTTGAGAGGACTGTGCCATGATGATGTAGTTGAGATCTTCTTAAACAAACGGCCGTGTTCATATAGTTTTGGGTAACATCACGTTATCACTCGCCAAGTTTGCCTTTGGTAAATAAAACCGAACTAGCATGTCATTGTATACTTATATGAAGTCATTATGTTTCAGCAATGGCTGGTAGATGTTAGTAACTAGATAATTTATTTGACTGTTACCTTTTTACTTACTGTCGTGTAAATTTAGTGAATGCAATCTGCCACTGCACGCGACCACGGCATGTGGTCATGCTTGTCACGTCATGCCAAGTTCTGTTGCTATGCAAGTTAACAGCTTTTTTTCTGCTAATGTAGGAAGAGAGAGGCAGAGAACAAGCCGAGGCAGGAGCCCTCTGTGCATGTAGTGCCCAGAGCCTCGAGCAACCTGTCGATCAACAAGACCGAGACCTACGATGATAAAGATAAGGCCACCATTTTGAATAATACTGACAAGAGCAACCGGTCGAAGAGCCCTCACCTGCTGTTCAATGACAACGCCTGGCCGGGAGATGACAGCTTTAATTCCGCTAATACTCAGTCAGCTTGGCCGACTGAATCAAGCCCCCACATTCCAGTGTCAGGTAATGCAGACTGACGGCGATGGCCACCACCTGGTAGCTGTCCTGTTGCTGTATTTTTCCACTTATTGCAGCTTGGATGTTAGATAACCAGGCGTGTTTGTTTATTCTGTTTGATTATTAATCATGTTTAGTGTTGATAATCATAATCTATTTAGGCAGTTTAGAACCAAATCTTGACTTTGCCGGTGTTAGACCTTTGCAAAACGTTTCAATAGATTACGAAATTCTTTTGTTTGTTTACTTAGAATGCAGTCAGGCTGAGGCATGCATGTCAACTTTAATGCTATAGACAGATGATTTCATATAGATTATTTATCGAGAAGATTATTTATTATGTTCATGTTATGTTATTATATAAACTGTGTGTCAGAGACTTGTACAGTCACACTGTCAACCTTGCTTGTCAATACTTGCACATTCCATGATCAATGAGAGATCAGTCCACAGACTACTCACTGTGCATCTTCTTGAGCCCTTCGGTATTATACCCGGCTTACGACCCACTTGTAATCTACTTGCAATTACAATCTCGCTTGCAGCCTCACCGAAGCCTGCGCAGCCCTGCTGCGAGGCGCTGTACGACTTTGATGCGGAGAACGAGGGTGAGTTGCAATTCAAAGAAGGCGAAATCATCTACCTAATCGAGCGTATTGACGAGAACTGGTTCGAGGGAACGATGGCAGGTCGCACCGGCTTCTTCCCTGTCACCTACGTTCGCGTCATCGTCGACCTACCAAACTCCACCAGCTTGCTATAAGCCACCTGGAGGCACCGTCGTCGTGGAAACAACCTGCAACCCTTAAGTGGTAGGTCGGTCGGTCATAATGTCGGCAGGGTGTTGACGAATCACCGTTTTGGTTGGGGTTTTTGCGTGCTTGTAGGCTTAGGTAAACGATGGAGCGAGAAAATGCCATGAGCAGTTACATCCTCGGATGTGTGAAGATGCTGATATCAAGTTTAATCATAGTATCAGCACTGGAAAATCATTATGATAGCCTTCATAGCATAGCATCATAGAGTGCTTTGCTTACATGACGTTACACCTATTTAGTGCATTATTTCTACTTGCTATTAGTTCAAGGGTGTGGTGTGATTAGGGAAAACACAGCTTGAGAAAAAACTAATGTATGAATTAATAAGCTAAAAAGCTGATGTGCACAAAGTCGGATCAACCCTCTATCTCCTTTAATTATATGTACACGTATTAATCATTCCCAGTGTGTTGAGATACTCTTATTATGCAATTATCCATTCCTAGTCTATAATTCCACTTTGCTGATTAGACCTGAAATGGAAACATTGTGTCTAGCAGTATAATTAGCTTGCTAAACTATGGCTGTTTATTCTAATGCAATATTTAACAATCTAGAAATTTAGTATACTCTGTAGTAAAATTACCAAGGTAAATGACATTCTCTAATGAATTGTTGTCAACCTATTTAATACTAGGTAGTGCGTGTATTTTTCAAAAATAATTGACCCTAGATCTGGATTATTCAAAGAACTGACACGTCATAGAGTGCTTCATTTCCAAATGCATTCATCAAAGATCTGGATTATGTACAGAATTAATGTGCCATTATCGTCACCCTCAGTTACCCGATTTAGTTAGAAGGTTAAATGTGGTCTAATACAAGATACTATAACGGATAAAAAATTATTATACTGAATGGAAAAAAATGCTTGTAGCAACCTGGATGTGTAATTGGGTTTAGAATCTGGTTGACAAGTCAGGCTTGTAAAGGAAATAAATACTCTTAAAGTAGGCGGCACATGTGTAGAAATTCTGTAAGTGATGGAATTAATTGACATTCCGAACACGCAATATTACACTGATTTATAAACGCCATCATACTATCCAATAACTATTACAATCTGTAGCATATTACAACATGTAGATAAATATGTAATATTCCTATATTTGTTTGCAATAACATGTTATATGAGTTATGAGCACTATACAAAGGCCAGTTTGCTATTATGGTGGCTATCGTCTGTGGTAGGTGGTTAATCTTTCAGCCATCTGTGACTGACTTTACGTATAAGACTGCTAACTGAGTAATTTGTATATCGCAGTTCACTCCCTAGGTTAGATACACACCAGATCTACGAGTCCAGTACCATTCTATTGCTAGTCATACTATGAGTTACGCAACTTACCGGATGTATGTGCATTAGGATTTGCAATAATCTGGGGTTGGCATGTTTTTGTAGAAGTAGGTAAGTAGAATTATATAAGCAGTTATTGATTGCTCCATCAGCGTTAGCACTGTGCCAAGGTTTGTGAAGAATTTCTTACAATCTTCTCAAGGCTTTAAAGTACATGTAGTACTTATCCTATTGGCATGGTTGCTTCCAGTTACCGAAAATTAAAAAAACCCAAGAAGTGCTAATATGATGCGTGGTGCATATGCGAGTATGTCACATAACGCAGTGATGGTGCATATACGCAGCCATTGTAGGTCTGTTACATACAATCTTCACATTTAGATGTTGTGTATACACGTTTATACACAACTCTCGATTTAGATGTTGTTGGCGTAGCATATTGTCTAGTTTTGATTTCCAAAAATATGTAATGCTGTGTAGTAAAAACGCATGATGTGATTGTTTAGTGTTAAATATGTACGATAGGAATCGTAAGTAGACTTAGGAACATGCTTATAATATCCCTAATTAGTAGGTAGTGCGTTTTCGCCATGTGTATGCTATGTACGTGAAATTATTAGCGAAGCACTTGAAGTTATGCACTTGTAGTCGGACGAGTGTATAATTGTCAGTGACCAGGATAAGTTTAATGCATGACGTTGTTTGCAAGGAGAGAACACAAACAGGTGCACGTGATGGTGATTGCTTGTACGACATGATATACCACTGCCCATGTTTAAGAGGAAACCTCCTCAAAGGCAGTAGGTGTACTTATAACTGGTGGAATGGCTCCTCTAACCGAACATGTGCAAACACAGCAATTTGCAAACAGCGTGCATAAATGTTGTGAGTAAGAAGTAAGCAGACTGAAAGACAGCTATGACTTTCTGGACTAGGCGTTTAAGTCGTGCGGTATCCAGCCTTAAATATTTCAATTATGGATGTGAAGGATAGCACTAAAGTGTGAGTGACCTAAACCATAGGTTCAGTAAGAATCATATAATCTATATTTGATGTTTAAGTGTATAGAAAAACTTTATTGTTATGTCGGAGTTGCAGTATTCATCCTGTCAACCGACGTCTAGTCATGGTGCATGGAATGTCGTCTGTTATATTGGTATTCTGTTGATTTGGATGTTTTAACTGTTTTCCTTTATATATTTATAAATACACGCATAGCTTCGGTTTACAGTTCCAGTATTCGTGATATTATATGTCACTGCAGAATAGTTTGGACCATGTGCAATGTAAAGATGAGGTATCAGTATGATTACAACTTGTGCCGATGTATCTGTGTACATCGAAGCGTTTATGTCTCAGAATAACATTAGAATCGTGTGAAAAATTATGATAAGCCTAACTGTTAGCCACTATAGGTAATTATACCATTTACTAGAGGTAATAGTAATCAATCTGCTTTATCATTATCAGGTATAATAACATAATATTGTAAATACATAGTAACTCTGGTATAGGTACAAATATATAAAAGGTATAACATGTAATACTTTATGTATATTTGCCAGTAACATTCGCTGTCTTTGCGATATTCAAATCAGGAAATATAATTTTCCAATATATATACCCTGAGAGATTTGGCAATTAACGTAAGAAAAGTTTCGTTTGATCAAGTGGAATCGCCAGTACATTTAGCATATGCCAGCGCTCTAAAACATTTTATCCGGGAATTTTAACCATCATAATTCTCATATTAGATCGTCAAGGTCGTTTTTGTGTCATAACATTGCATGCGACGTCATTGAATGCCGTCTGCTGAGTATGCGCAGAGATCGGCCTGATAAACAGGTTAGAAAGGGGAAGTGCTGAACAGTTGAGTAAATGTTGAGGTAAATGTCGGTGATGCGTTTGTGCAATGGTAAGCAGGTGTTTGAGAAGTTAGAATGGAAGCTAGGTGCGTTTAGCAAGTGAGTAGTTAAGAGTAGCATGTGTAGTTGAGTGAACATTGCATACACGAAATCTTACCGGGTTTTCTCAACTTTGTATTAAGTTGAATATAATATAGAAGTTTGCATGGTACCGCAGCTGCGCTGCACTTAACTGCAGGGTTCTTTTGAAAAACTAAGTGTAATCTTTTCATTACATACTTTTATGTTTGTTAACCTCTCCGCGGTGGCATTACAACATTCGAGAGGGTTGGCGGTAAAGGGTTTCCTTGCACCAAACGTCTTTCTAGTCATTAATTTAATATACACTATAACTTTATTTTGATATTAGTATCATTGTTGACCTACTCTTATCTTGATATTCTAATTGTGATTGAGGTGTTATAATTGAAATATTACTTTCCCGCGAATATTTATTTCCATGTGATATTTTATTATTTCCTAAACATATTTTATTTAATTTCTCGAATCTGCAGCTGAGGTGAATGTAGTGTTTTGTTGTTGTGGTAAACGATGTCGCTAACACGGTGACTCTTATTATAAAGGTATATTATCTAGGATATATATAT
>NW_014577634.1:22993-30970 GCF_000485595.1 Priapulus caudatus | reverse complement strand
ACTTTTCTTGACTTCTCGTTTACCTTCTCCCTCTCCGTGACTCTCAGCCCCCATCTCTCTCTCTCTCTCTCTCTCTCTCTCTTTCTCTCTCTGTGTGTTTGTCTCTCTTTGTCTCTCCCTCTCCCTGTCTCTCTCTCTCGCAATATTTCTCTTCACGCACGCACGCATGCAGGCAGGTAGGCACGGACGCACGCATGAGGCAGGCAGGCACGCAAGCACGCATACATACACTCTCTCTGTGTATCTCTCTCGCGCAATTTTCTCTCTTTCTCGGGCGCTATATATATACAAATATGTATATATATTTATATATATATATTACATATATATTGAGACCGTTAGGGTTAAAACCTTTGATGTTGTTTTAGGTGAAATGGAAGCAATAATCGCAATTCTCGCCGTTAGTATTGACAAACTTACTACTAACGAATTCAGTTGGTGCCATGTGTTGTTATGAAGTCGTTGGAGCCGAAAACGAATATTGCACATTTTGGTCTCCTTTCCTAAAGTGTGTCTGGAGTAATAAATTCGTAGGTGAGCAGTTATACGCCAGAATCTTGTTATTCACTACGTTGGTTTGTTTTTATTTGACAGATGTCTGCAATCGGACCTTTGTTACGTGAAATTGGTTAAATAAATGCCTACATTTTCCAATAATACGGAATAAGCGTCTTATCGTAGGAAAACAGTTATAATGTAAGCAACATAATCATACATCCGTTAAGAAGACGATTGAACAATATAACAACAGTTTGTGCCCCGTAACGCGTTTTCGTCAGCTTGCTTCGGTTACATACGAAGCAAGGTACATAACGTCCATGAACACAATATTTAAATGACACTAAGCATTTCAATTGGCATTCTGTTTGGTCTCATTAATCGGGTGATTATAAATAATTAAATGCAGATTAGCAAATCAAAATGTAGGTCTATTACCCTGTTAAAACAATGTCATTGATGTTATTCTTATTGTGGTTAATGCCGAATTGAATAAAATTTAAAGGCATTCTCGGCAACAAAAATTTATCGGCGCAAGAATGTAAATTGTATGTCAATGCATAATTATGAACTGTGGTGCGAGTGTTATATAATCAGGAGTAAGATAATATAGGATATATATAGATAGGATATATAAGATAATATCCTATATTATCTTACTCTTGATATAATGATTCCACTGCAATTTGTAAGTGCCATATAGTTGGCTGCCATTGCAATTCACCTGTACCTTTTTGTACACTCTATACCGTGGATATAACTGTGTGTAATTATGCAGAGCATCGTTACTATAGCTATATACTCGAATCGCATGTCCATTTAATGTTAATAAAATTAGTGAACGGCCATTGTTAAAACTTCAGTGAAATTTTAATCGGGAGATCTACCGTTATTGAATTAATCGTTGGTTTGGGTAGAGTATTAACGTCATTACTGAACGTAGCTGTGGGTAATCAAGTACTTTCAAGATAGCGAATTCCTGCAATACAATAATCTAGTTAGAGCAATTGATAATTTTAATTTACATGATCATTATGTGGATCCTTTTTAATTGTGGATTGATTGCAAAAATATCGATGAAAGCTATATCGTCAGTGCGTCGGTGTGATATGATATGATTGATTCTAACATAATATTTACATCATTTATCGTGCTATTGGAATGGAAAATGAAACGGGCCAATTGTCCTACGGTTCCAGGGGCTGCGGATTGCTTATCTCAATAACGGTAACGTTCGGGGCCGACTTGTCTCGCTCCACGGCTTTCTCCTTATCGCGGTGTTGTTTTTGACTCCTTTGCCGTTTACTTTTGATCTTTCTCGTCAGTTCCTCGAAGATATTACCATCGCCAAACACTAAAACAGAGCGATTCAAGTCGATTGCTTTAGTTGCAGCAATGTTAGCACGCGATATTTGTCTAACTGAGCGAAGCTTTATCTTTGCGTACAGCGTATCACATATAGCGAATGTGTAAGGCACCGTCTTGCATTTAGTTTCATATAAACGGTACGTCTCATGATATTTGCATCACCATATATATCTGTTATCACAGATGGGACATGACCCGGTGTTGATGGATAGATCGACGTAGATCTCTCTATATGCGCAGCTACTATGTATCGCTGCATGCACGCACAACTAGATTGATACAATTTATTCGCACCTGATTTCCCCTTTGAACTACTTTTCTGATTTCCGGCTCCTATGTTTGACTTTTTGCTCTCACTCGTGATTACGGCACCTGTCTGCGAACCATCAGCACTGCCGATGCGATGGGCAATTGAGTGGTCTCCTTCTCCGCCTTCGATTTATAGAATAGACAATATATTATTTCTAATCAAAAACAATGCACTTGTATAGTAAAATAATAGTAAGAGCTAATAGTACCTATTATTAGCTCTTGATAAGAGGTAATTATTAGGTTGATAAGAGGTATTATTAGCTCTTGATACCAGTAATGGTCATCCCGTGTAAAGTCAAAGGCATTCCGAGTCAAATACCTAAATTAGTTATAGTTATCTTCTTATAATCCGAGACATCAAATAACACAATGAAACACATCAATGAACACATTGATAGATAGGTTAGATAGATAAATAAATAGATGGATGGATGAATAGATGGAAGGACGGGCGGGCGGTCGGGTGGGCAGACGGACGGACGTACAGATAGACAGACAGACGGATAGATAGATAAATGGGTAGATATATAGATAGGCAGGCAGGTACGTAGGTGGGTGGATGGGCGGATGGGAGGGTGGGTGCGTGGATGGATGGCTGGGTGGTTGGGTGGATGGGTGCGCGGATGGATGGCTGGGTGGTTGCGTTGCGTGGATGGATGGCTGGGTGGTTGGGTGGATGGGTGGGTGGGTGCGTGGATGGATGGCTGCGTGGTTGATTGGGCGATTGGGTGGGTGGTTGTTGGGTAGGTAGGTAGGCAGGCAGGCAGGCAGGCAGGCAGGCAGGCAGGCATGTAGGCACGCAGGCACGCAGGCAGGCAGGTGGACGGATGGAGGGAGGCATGGCTGGCTGGCTGGCTGGCTGGCTGGCTGGCTGGATGGATGGATGGATGGATGGATGGATATATATATATATATATATATAGATATATAGATATATATATATAGATATATATATATAGAGAGAGAGAGAGATAGATAATTAGATAGATTGTTCGAGGAAGAGGCAATTAGGTAGTCAGACGGGTAGGCAGGAAACAGGCAGGCCGGCAGGCAAGCAGGCAGGCAGGCATTGAGGCAGGCAAGCAGGCATGCAGACAAACAAGCATGGAGAAAGACAGATTGGCCCTATATCGCTTCAACTCACCATCGTCGTGATTTATTTCCTCATGTATTCTATTCACTTCCTCAGTGTACTTGTCTTCCTTCGTATTTTTTAAAATAGATTTAGTGCCAGTCTTGACATTCGGTGACGAGTAATCCTCAACTTCATTCGCGTCATCCTCCGGTTGATAGCTCTTGTCTTTCTTCGGCGGTCTAGGTGGTGGTGGGTCGCTAGGCAATGGTGGCGGCGATTGTGGTGATGGTACACTATCTTCTACCTCTCGCAGGAGCTCTGTGACGCATGTGACAGACAGCAAGAAAATTTTTATCATGAATCAGGATTTCCATCTGTATTTTTTTTATTACCATCGTCATGGCGATTTTCGTTTAAAAAGCATATTCCGTTTTGCAGAGATGTGGCCCATGTTCCAGCGGCCAATTGGTTCGAATGCCAGTTTAGGGGGAACAAGTTCCGTTTTGGTCGGAGTTAGGGGTATGTTCACGGGCACAAGTACACGCAGCGCAATATCTATGAGAATATAATAAATGAACTAATGCAACAGCACTATACCAATAAATTGTGTCCTAGAAATATTTATAATATGACATTTCTAAAACAGCGTCAGATTATTGAAATTTCTAGGGCACAATTCATTGGTCTACAATAGTACCAATCCCCTGAGCACGGCATTTTAATAATGTCGACATAGAGCAATAGAGCAGTCCGGCATCTGATGACCTTCTTGGCCAATTTACGCTATCATCCCCCGCTCTCGACAGTGTTGTCGGTAGAAATTGACTTTCGTAGTTCGTCGCAGTGTGGGATGCGCGAAGACTCACCCACGCCCTCATTCATGTACAGCGGCTCTTGCTGGTCTCCTGCTAGATGCAATTGTGTAGATCGTGGGGAATGAGATGCAGCCGAATGTAAGGGAGGTGTTCCGGAACAACTTCGTGTTGATGTTTTGCTGGAAGTCCGCGATGTGGCGCCTAATGTTGTAGGTACAGTTATTCCATTCGTAGCCTTTATTCCGCCTTCTGGTAAAAATACACGTGTGCTTTCCAATATTCAAATATAACCGAAACATGGCTTACCAGAAAATATCGTACTCTCCTTCGTGTTTAACTTACAACGCGCGTAATATACAGGGTAAGGAAAATTACTCCTATAACGCCTATACTAACAAAATCCAATACAGTATGTGTATATTTTACTTATCTTTTGAGACTTGTCCTTATTTAATTTTAGCTAAGCTGATTATTATACTCATCTATGAAATCAAATAAAAATTAAGCGAAACGATACCTTGAATGAGTTCGTAATCTCCTAGATCACTCTCTGTGCCGATTTGTGATTTCCCCGCGTTCGTTGTCACTGCAAGTAATATTTTAATTACATTACCTTTAGGCCTAACGACGGAAATAATATAATACGGTAACAGTTGCTCGTTAAAATAGTATTAAAGGACAACTTGCCGTTCAGGATCGATGAAATAGACCATGGAGAAAATAATCCATGTACATACGAAATATATAAATATATTATATATAATCCTGCGGAAAAACAAATCAATAATTAAATCCTAATATTCCTCCCCGAATTCCTTCGCGTTTCTGGCGTATAGTGGGAAGATCAACCCAGCATGGTTTGTCTTACATGCTATGCGCACTGAAGAGAAACGTCTCCTTGAACTTTCGATGTAATGCAGCTGCTTTTATCTATACGAGCGTATGAAACGCAGCCTTCACTGCTGCTGCTGCTACTACCGCTGTCGCCGCTATCGCTTCTGTTGTTGTTTTTGTTGCTGCTGTCGTTACTGTCGTCGTCGTTGTTGTTGTTGTTGTTGTTAATGATGATGATGATGTTGTTGTTGTTGTTGTTGTTGTTGTTGTTGTTGTTGTTGTTGTTGTTGTTGTTGTTGTTGTTGTTGTTGTCTCCTCCTCCTCCTCCTCCTCATGCCCCTTCTTCATCTTCTTCTTCCTCTTCTTCTTCTACTTCTTCTTCTATTTCTTCTTCTTTTTCTTCGTCTTTTTCTTCTACTACTACTACTTCTTCTTCTTTTTCTCCTTCTTCTTCTTCTTCTTCTTCTTCTTCTGTTTCTTCGTCTTCTTCTTCTTCTTCTTCTTCTTCTTCTCCTTCTTCTTCTTCGTGCTCTTCTTCTTCTTCTTCTTCTTCTTCTGCTTCTTCTTCTTCTTCTTCTTCTTCTTCTTCTTCTTACATCATTAGTTACATAAGAGAGTGTGACTGTGTAGTGTGTGAGTAGTATGACTATGAGTGCAACTGTATATTCTTGGTAAGAGAGGTCGTGCGGCAGGCAAGATTAATAACACGCTATATATTAAGTAGTTGCTCCGTGGAATCGCCGAAGGGAATGAGAGACAGTGTGATAAAGTTAAAACCTAGATGCTGGCAGCGAATAACGAGAATAGAAAAAAGATGGCATAAGAAAAGAGATTGAAAGGGATGGCTATGAAGGAAAGAAAAAGATAGAATTGACATAAATAAAAATGTAGGGGGAGAGAAAGTGATAGCGCGCGCGAAGCAATGGGCAGGGAAATATATAGAAGAGAGGAGGGAATGAGTATGGAAGCGAAGACAGACGAAGTAGTGAGAGAAGAGAGAAAATAGGAGAAAGAGAAAAAGAGAGAGGGGCCAAGAAAGTGAATAAGATGTGTTCTTTGTTCGCTTTTGTAAAAAAAATCTAGGTGTTTCATTGATTCGGCGTTTTAACAGCGGCAGCTGGAACAAATTAATTGGTCGGCCTTGGCTGGGAGAAATAAATATTACGTCGAGGAAAGACTCACTGTATTGACCGGCCCGGTGCGAGCAGTACGCCGTCTCGGGGCTCTTAATGCCAATCGTTTCCCAGTTGTTTGTCACCAGCGGTATCAGGCCAGGGTTCAATTTCATAAAGTAGATCAGCAGATCAGTTAACGACGGCTGGCTGGGATGCTGAAAGATAATTAATTACCAAGGGGTACATATAAACTTGCATTGATGCATATGTAAGATAAACATAATTAAATACATAAATAAAGGGTGGATCTATCAGGAGTGAATGAAAACAAATGTTTTTCAGTTTTGTTTTTATTCAATAAATTTTTGCTTGATATTGTATATATATAATATATATATATATACAATATCAGGATTGAATAAAAACAAAAGTGAAACGATATATATATATATATATATAATATATATCAGTCACAAATACACGTAAATATAAAATAAAATTCTATGCGTTATAGATATCGTTTTGGATATTTGTAAACATGAAATTCGACGTTTTTATGCGCGCTATGAAGATATTATGCAGACCTTTGTCGTACGTTCTATTAATTTGTTATCATCATACTGTTATTGCCGCTGTAAGGTTAAGACTTCTATAGCCTCTGGTTGGAATATATGCAGTCTGGAGTGGCCTTCCCAGGTAATTCAGCTATGATGCTATATAGATCTAGTTTTTATACGAGGAGCGGGCCCACGGCCAACAATACCTGGGAACAATACGCACTAACCTATTTTGGTCATACACTCTAATTGAACCACTATAGAATTTTTGTCACAAATTAGTTCAAAAATATTAATTGAGTAAACAAATGTAATACGGCAATGAAAAACGAAAAATCAACATTAGAAATCTGAATCCTATTTGAAAACTACATTTGGATGTAAAAACGGTTAAAATTAGCGGTTAATAATGGACATTTAGCTTAAAATCGCAGAAATCAGATTGCAAACCGATTATTAGGTTTAATGACGGAACTTCGACATGAAATAGATTTTGTTAAAAAAAATCCCATTTAAAAATAGAAATCAAGATTGAAACAAGTTTTAATATAACCGCTTGCACTTACCTGTCGTGGACCGACTTTAAGACGGAATTCTATATCACCGTCCGACGTCCTTTCGGTTTCGACCTCATAATGGCATATCTCTATAGAACTAAACAATGAGAAATGCTCGTTAAAGGGATATACTACACCCTAGAATTTTATTGCATAAATTTGAACCTATTTTAACTGCAAATATAAAAAAAAAACTAGAGTAATGTATCCCTTCAAGCATATATCTATAATGCGTTGGCATCGGTAACCATGCTCATTTTAGCCAGGCTTGCTATTTAATATTCTAAACATAGCGCATCGGGCTATACGAGGTCCGGTAAAATGTTTGTCATTCACTCCAAAGTTATTGCATCAAGTTTTAATTCAAATTCAAGCGACCGACGCAACAACAAACAACGCAAGATTCTAGTCATATACATCGAGTTAACTCGGATATAATTATATAAAAAGAACCGTATAATTTAAAGAGTGTCACCAACTCTAGTTAAATACAACGCTTAAGTCTTAAAATTAACTTTTAACGGATTTTCCTATGCAACGTTACCGGTGTAAAATGCAAGACGGAAACAGGAGTATAATTCCGTAACAGAAAAATTAATTTCGCTACAAGATATAAGGACTACGTTTCTAAGTATATCGATGCATAGTTATGCACACGCACACATACACACAGACTCACACACACAAACACACACACAATCAAACACGCCCCTCCCCCCACACACAAACACAAGCACACGTACGCACCCACGCACGCACGCACGCACGCACACATACACACACACACACACAGACACACACACACACACACACACACACACACACACACACACACACACACACACA
>NW_014577634.1:19621-22693 GCF_000485595.1 Priapulus caudatus | reverse complement strand
TTCGGTTCGAACCCCCCAACCCCCCCTCGGCTACGGGCCTGTATATATATATATATATTTGTGCATGGTCTACAAGGATGTTCTATTCGAGACTCTGTATCTATCTAACTAACTCTGTGGCTCGGGTGTAGGCCTAAACACTTACTTGCCGTAGTCGTATCGCGCTGATATGACATAGTTGCCTGAGAATGTCGTGCTCTCCCGTAGAAGAATGTGGCCGTATTTCTTTCCTCTTGTTAGAATCACTTCCGCGCTGTTTCTAGACGTACTGGCGAAGAACCAGCTAGGCGAACGAATATTTTTAATTGCGTGTAATCGATAATCAGCACGCTTAAACAACAGGTTACTGACATTGCGCGATAGTTTCACATATGACAGCGCCAACAGGACTGAGCCATTTTATGCACTGTAGTAATTATTTATTACATTCAACTTGTAGTTGCTTAAATTCACTATTTGCGCTGAGAGTAATATATAATAAAAACAGGCGAAAATAAAAGAACCAGTGATATACCTACATATTAATGCGCTTACATTTCTAATTAATGTTGACATTAATGCCACTGATGTATTCTAATAAATTAATGCATCGTTCTATTATTTATTTCTTGCTTTTTACACATTATGTATTTACGCAATGGAATTTTTCGTCTGCAATGTCATACTGCCAACCATTTATTTCTATATGAAGTGGCGTTAAACACTAATTAGTTGCATTTTAGCAATAATTAGGAAGACTAGTCATACGTGTGAAAATGCACGAATACATTAGTCAATGCGCTCTACATCCTAAGTACGTCAAATGATGGCCGATGAATATAATATGCATCGGTGCATGACTTCTAGTTTAGGTCACTTTAGCTGGTAACTAAGCCGACGCAAGTTCGCTTTCCAAGAGCACTATTGCAAAGGGACCTAGATTTATATTCAATAGGAATGCGTGCGAGAATGGTAGAAGAAACTAGACGTGATGCGGCCATGATGCCGAGGCTCGACAAGGATTAACATTTTGTGTCTTCCAATCACAGCCTACGCCGAACCTCTCTATAATATAATATAAGGTGGGGACCCATCACAGTACCAAATCGCCGATCTCAGGAACTAGGGCATTCTGCTAGGCTAGAACGGTTTCCTACGATAGAGTTTGGCACAAAAACGAAAATAGCACGCCGTTAAGCGCACTAGCTGCGCTACGTCTTTCTGTTGAATTTTGGCATCTCCGTAAATAGAATAAGCCCCGCCTTCTTCGTTGATGGGCATGAATGGGGCGTCATGCAACGACTTGGCCCGTTACTGCGTGTAGGTGTTTGGCGAGACTGTTTGCTTTTTGTAAATAATGAAAGACCCGGCCGATGCATTTCGCACCGAAGTGGAAAAATTAGGCATTTTTACCCGCTTTCGGAAGTGAACGGGTGCGTCATTCATTGAACATTGAAGTTTTTCTTAAAATTAAATAATTCCGAAAATTCCTAACCGCGCTACTCGATCATTTTAGCCAATGAACGCGTAGCTGTGTTTGTGACGTCTTGCCCGCGCACTTGGCTTAGGGGTAATGCTATCCCCCGGGCGTGGAGGGAGGTGACCGCAACGTGGCAGCACTAGTGTTAGGATAGTGTTAGGATTAGGGTTAGGGTCAGGGTTAGGGTTAGGGTTAGGATTAGGGTTAGGGTTAGGGTTAGGGTTAGGGTTAGGGTTAGGGTTAGGGTTAGGATTAGGATTAGGGTTAGGGTTAGGGTTAGGGTTAGGGATAGGGTTAGGGTTAGGGTTAGGGTTAGGATTAGGGTTAGGGTTAGGGTTTTTGCATCGTGATATCTGTCCCCACACCATAGATTAATTTTTGTGGATCACATTGCCCATATATACCGCTGCGATATATATATAATTAGTGGTAGGTTTAGTGTTGGATCTCTTGTGGTTAGAGGTACCGTAAGGATTAACGTTTTGAACGTCATCGTCAACGTTATCACGTGACCTCCCTCCACGCCCGGGGGATAGCAACACCCTTGGCTTAGCGGGCCTCGAAATGGATATCGGAGGCAGGCACATCGCAACCCGCGTGTTTGTTTACATAATATATTATAGCTTTGTGACGTACGGTGTTCGGGAGTTCTGCGGTGATAACCTCGTAATTTCTCACATTTCCTTAAGGTGTATGCAACATTTTACCAATTTAGTGGTGTCAGTTAGTCACGGATCGATATGTCACAGTAAGTACTAACCGTATATGTTTCACATACGTTCACCTATTTTGCAGACAGGCGGTCG
The DNA here is from genome assembly GCF_000485595.1 of Priapulus caudatus. Taxonomy (NCBI): domain Eukaryota; kingdom Metazoa; phylum Priapulida; class Priapulimorpha; order Priapulimorphida; family Priapulidae; genus Priapulus; species Priapulus caudatus. The sequence continues at coordinate 20,428 of NW_014577634.1, read as the reverse complement.
ATCATTGTGAAAAATTGTGTGAATATTTATTTTTATTGAGACGTTCCAAGCCGACTGTGGTACAATGATAGAGATCATGGCGAGATTAAGAACTATGTAGCGTAACACATCGGCTTTGCTCTTACAACCATGCTCTCTATCCTTCAGCCCTTTCATCAGTCTTGTACGTCAATGCACGTGCGCCAAGAGTCATAAACTCAACACAATTTCATATCTGTTATTGTTTACGCCTGAATGCGTGATTGATCGGGGAGGGGGTGCATGTAAGAGGGAGACATTTTCTTTGGGGTTCCGAAAAACACAATTCCACTTGACAATTTCATGGGCCATTTGAATTGGAAGTTCTGCATAATAGACCCCCAACAAGCCCTTTGACTGACTAGTCAAGAAATTCAAAGGTCTGTATATTGCTCTTATTTAGCCGCCGATAGTTCTTTTTAAAACAAAGTCTTCATTGTTATCTTTTAAAACTACAGACCATCCGCTGACCGCTGTGGAGACGTGCGCCGGGCCTCGAATTTGGCGCACGTCTCCACTGCGGACAGCGCTTCATATACTTGAAAATCCCCGCGGTCGCGTGCGCATATCCCGCGGAACTGCGCGTCTCATCCGCGCGCAGCGCTCGGGATCAACAGCAAAGCTGTGCCACGCAATCTTGTATCATGTCTCTCCGGATGCATGCGTGCTGTCTGTCTGTCTTTCTGTGTACCTGTCTGACTAAATGTCTTCCTGTCTGTCTGTCGGTCTGTCTGTCTGTCTGTCTGTCTGTCTGTCTGTCTGTCTGTCTGTCTGTCTGTCTGTCTGTCC
>NW_014577634.1:16395-18073 GCF_000485595.1 Priapulus caudatus | reverse complement strand
CACACACACACACACACACACACACACACACGCACACACACACACACACACGCACGCACACACACACGCACACGAACACGAACACGCACGCACACGCACGCACGTATATGTCCTGATTTGTATAAGACGAAGTCGACGTACGACACTAACGGTGTTAAACGCATTGTATATACTTTCTATCTAATTGCTGCCTAGTAAAATTAAGTGGTTGTGCCGCCGAATTAACATAAACGACGCTCGTCCACCACCTGGCCGGCTTGCGTGGCCGCGCGAGGTGTATTGTCTTAAAGCAGCAACCAATGACGCGCCTCCGGTACGGGCGACGACGTGTAGGTCACAGATGCGAAGGGCAGTGAACCCGTTCAACCTACTTTTCTCGCTTCTTATCCGGTCTCTTACTGTAGTTTTGCCGTTGTATGACACTTCAACGGGACGTCGCGTCATCTCTGAACGCGCACTTATTCAGCAATCTTTTCTATTTCAATTTGCTTAACCGCGCATACATTCCGGTATCTTATTCGCCAATGCTAGTAAGTGCTTGCTTCGGTGACGGGGCAAGTGAGAGAGGTAATAAGCGTATCTAGAGCGATAGCGTAAGGCAAGAAGCGAGAAGAACAGAGAGACGGGGATAGAGATGGAAGAAGGGGAGGGAGAGAGAGAGAGCGCGCGCACGCGCAACACGAAAACTCAGGGAGGGAGAGAAAGAGCAATGGAGAGAATATGGATGTAATCGGTGAATGTGGATATAGATATACGTTATAATGCGCGGGACAGAGAGAGTGCTCATGGAGGGAGAGTAGAGGAGAAAAAGAAAATAAGGGTGTGCATACGTAAGTGCGTGCGCACGTCCATGCGTACGTGTATATGTGCGTGCATGCGCACGTACACGCATGTATAGAAGAGAGCGAGAAATAAAGCTGAGACAGCCTGACGGGTGGAGCGAGAAACTAGCATGGCGGGTGAGTACAGCTGCGAGGGAGACTGCTGAAGAAAGGACGTAGGCAAATCAAATCCTCCAGCTGTATGCGTATAGTCGTATATATCTGGATCTTGACCGATTTCCTTAACCTAATCATATATCCCTGACGCGTCACTGTCGGCCGACTTGCAGAAAGCCTCGTCAGTCAACTACTCATCCCCCACGTAGTCAGGAAGAGAGAGAGAGAGAGAGAGAGAGAGAGAGAGAGAGAGAGAGAGAGGGGAAGAGAGACACGGAGAGGGAGAGAGTAAATGAGAGAGAGAGAGAGAGAGAGAGAGAGAGAGAGAGAGAGAGAGAGAGAGAGAGAGAGAGAGAAAGAGAGAGAGAGAGAGAGAGTTAGACAGATAGATAGATAGAGCGAGAGAGAGAGAGAGAGAGAGAGAGAGAGAGAGAGAGAGAGAGAGAGGGGGAAAGAGAAAGGGAAAGAGGGAGAAAGAGAGACAGAGAGAGAGAGAGAGAGAGAAAGAGAGAGAGGGAGAGAGGGAGAGAGAGAGAGAGAGAGAGAGAGAGAGAGAGAGAGAAAGAGAGAGAGAGAGAGAGAGAGAGAGAGAGAGAAAGAGAGAGAGAGAGAGAGAGAGAGAGAGAGAGAGAAAGAGAGAGAGAGAGAGAGAGAGAGAGAGAGAGAGAAAGAGAGAGAGAGAGAGAGAGAGAGAGAGAGAGAAAGAGAGAGAGAGAGAGAGAGAGAGAGAGCGTGTGTGA
>NW_014577634.1:11454-14847 GCF_000485595.1 Priapulus caudatus | reverse complement strand
TATATATATATATATATGAGAAATATATGCTGTCAGGTAGAAAAATGGGAAATATTGTATCATTTAACAGTGACAACTGAATCTGGTAAAAAAGAGACATAGGTGGTTCATACATTGTGTATAATTATGCGTAAATTCATGAGAATTTTCTTTTCGAATAAATACAAGGTGTTACGAGTACGAATCGTGTTGCCTGCGTTGACGATAGATGAAAATAATTATAATCACTGAAATGCAAAGTAATCGGGTTATTTAACGTTCTCTGGGTTTGCAGAATCTATATCTAAACTTAAATAAGACGAAACGATGTACTGTAAATGTCTATTTACAGAATATACTCTCGCGACGTAAATATAGTCAAAATAATTACCATTATTGTCGTCAAAAATGTGCTTGTTGCAGATTAAGAATTTAAATAACACGTACACACTATACACGGTTACTACACACTATCTCCACGGTAACGTACAGTTTTAAACTTGGAAACACTTGACGATCGCCGGACGGTAAATATATATATATATCTTGTAACCAGGGTGAACCAACCACTTAACTGTGCGTGGCAGATGTGGGCATTTCCTTGCCGCTGCAGCTACTGTTCCAGATGGATGGAGAATTCCGGCTACACCTAACTATGTTACACCTAACTAGGTACGGAACTATTATTAAAGGGCACCTAGCCGAACGGATGACCTCAATGAGCGCTATATAAATCAGTAATCCGGGACACAGAATGGTACGTATAGAGCCTAATAGTAAGATTGTGTTGAGTATATATCATGACATGCAGTCGCATGAAAAATGGTAATTTGGCTGAAAATATACATGCAATTAAATGTAATTAGCTAGAGCACATGCATGCATGCATATACTCACAAATAATTTCACGTAAATTAACATATGTACGTAGTACGTATATGTACATTACACATAGATACCTTTTATAAATAGATATCTATTTAAAAAGTAGCTATCACAGTATCACAACCTCCCACTTTCTTTTATGCTTAGTTGCCCCACCTAGCTGTCTCCTCGAAATTCTTATAACCCCTACTGTAGCACAGAAGGAAAAGTACGTATGTTAATTTGCGCATGACCATGCAGTAGCCTATGTAAAAAATGTTATTTGGTTAAATTTATACATTTAAAGTCGAGAACACATACTCCCAAATGGGTCAGTTGCTATATAAACGAAATATTATGAACTTTTGTACTTTGAAATATAATTCACCTCCCCGATCATTCCTGCGCACAAACTAGCTTCCAGAATATTCATATATATAGGTGTGGGCCCTTGTATGAGACGATATAGGTATATACATACATGTCCAGCATATACAAAAATATATATTAGGCCTATATGTTGCTGTGGTTTTACATTTAACATATAGAGCACACACTTACAAGAAGTGTTATATTGCTATAAAAAAAATATGAAAGACGAAACCGGTGGAGGAGGGACAGTCCGCGGGACACCCCTTATTTTGGGCAAGAATGAAAATAAACCTGCCGGAAAAATTTAATAAATAAGTTAAATAACATGTTTAAACTTTAACTGTAACTTAAGGATACTCTCAAGGTTTTAGAAATTTTTTTTACCGATTTTTCATTTTCAACTGTATTCGATGGCTAACACTATGTGCCACCTGTGTACATGCTTATTTCTCCATATAACGGTACATGTGAACTGTCAGAGCGTTTTGCTTGCCCGCGTACATGTGTAGCAAGCAGCGGCTGACGTCATTATGACGTTAGAGATATGATACAACCACGATATTCACGAAGCCAGTATCATTCAGCGTCAACCCTGCTACAGCTGTCATTAAGAAAGAGAGAGAGAGAGACGTCATTTGTCAAACCATCGACTCGAATTGATGCCTATTGATTGCATGCTCTCATACACGCGCGTATTTCCTTCCATCACAGGCAAGCACCGTCCACTCTAATAACTCCGAACTATTTAACGTTAGGCGACCGAGGCAACGTCATTGTCAACACAGTGAGGACGCCGGCAGCCTTATTAGGTTATGGTAACACGTCTTCAAACTTGATAAAGATTTTGCCTGTCATTAAGAGCTTCAAAGGTTAAATACCAACTCGTTCATATGATCTATCGGCAGCAACCAGGAGGCAATAATCAATAAGATCGAATATTGTCAATGCTATAAATAACGCAAATGTCCAGTAAGCATGCAGGCAACGGAAATATCACATCTAGCTTTCAGTCCGCAGGTCTCATATATCGCATGCGCTTTCTAATTGATATGATTGGTTGCTGCTGATTCGTTTTGAGTTTTTGACTTCAGGCGAGCTTCAGGTTTGAGGTCTTGCATACAAAACGCGTTCGCATGCGTGTTTAATAGTATCTAGAGGCTCATAATATGTGTTACAGACTAGGTGGATATTCCTTGCGTATTCAGCGAGGCCTGCGCGCGTGCTCGCGCGCCTGTGCGTGCGTAGGCCTACTTGTGTGCGCCTGCTCGGGCGCCTGTGCGTGCGTACTTGTGTGCGCGTAGGCGTGTGCGTGAGCGTCTATGTGCGTGTTTGCGTGCGTGTGAGTGATTGATGCTCACCTTTATCTTCATCGCTCCCGCCGACAGCGGTGAGTAGGGTAATGATCGCGCGGTCGTACTGGCGGCGCTCACGGGTGCGTAGCTCATGCTGCCCTCAGCGCTGCTCGCCGACGACCATATACTAAACCTGTCCGATGCAGCTCTTTGTGGTTGCTCTTGCGGCACTGTACCCATTACTCCGCATTGAATCCGCTACGATATCACCACATCTCTTCCGCGTATGTCTGTTCTTGCTTGGCTGTGCGTGCACGAGCTGCCTCGATCGTGCGCTAAGCGTCCAAGCAATTGCCACCTCAACGGTTAAATTCGAAATACGCCTATAAACAGATTTGTGTCAATGATTATGCGCATGATCGTCACCGTTAAACGACAAATGATTCCCATTTTCTACCTAGTAGCTGATTTCTCCCTAATCGGATTCCGTTATCGTGCGAATCACACGAAAAGTTAATATGCTGCGCACTCGAACAACCACACGCACACACACGCACGCACGTATGCACGCACGCACGCACGCACACACACACGCACGCACGCACGCACGCACACACGCACGCACGCACACACACACACACACACACACACACACATATATATATATATTTATTTATATATATATATAAATATATATATATATATATATCAGGAGTAGATAATAGGGGTAGATAGTAGATAATTCCCTATTATCTACTCCTGATATAGATATATATATGCTGATATATATATATATATATATATATATATATATATAGTAAGTAAGTAATAGTATACGTACGTAGTAAGTAATAAGTAGTAAGTATTAGTACTACGTTATACGTAG
>NW_014577634.1:7250-11004 GCF_000485595.1 Priapulus caudatus | reverse complement strand
ATATATATATATATATCATGGATATGTCGTAGTAAGTACTAACAGTAGATATTTAACATACGTTCACCCATTTTGCACACAGGCGGTCACTCGTTGTGAAAAATAGAAAAACGATGATTTCTCCGTTTCAATTTCTGACATAGTAGCCGATGTATAAATGGATATTTCTCTGTGATTACAACTCGGATTAATTTAATTTTACACTCGTTTTAATGGTAACATATTGCTGTAAAGAAGTGCGTCAGGGATTGTTATTAAGTGCCGTATTTTATTAGTTATGCCTCTTTATTTGCTAAAATTTTCAATTCTAACACACAACTTGATTTTTAAGCAGTTTTTTCCAGTTTTCTCGGTAAATATGAAAGTTAAAGAAAAATCCAGACGCACTATTTTGGTCCATATTGTGCTTGACATGTGGCAAAAATGTTGTATCCTCACTCCTTCTGGTAGTTGAGAAATATCCAAAATACCATTTTTACATAAAAATTCAAAATTTGTGTGGTAACATAATTAGGTGCTGGAAATTTCATGATTTTTTTTGGTTTGAGCATAGAGATCGATATATATATATCTATGCTCAAGCCAAAAAAAATTATCTCTTCTATAAAATTATATCTCCTCTAAAATTTATCTCCTCTATAAATTTATCTCCTCTCTCTAAAAAAAATTATATCTCCTATATTATATCTCTATAAAATTATATCTAATTATATATATATCTAAAAATCTAAATATCTAAAATCTAAAGATATATCTAATTATATCTCTGTAAAATTATATCTCCTCTATAAATTTATCTCCTCGATCTCTCTCAAAAAATATATCTCCTCTAATAAGACAAGTAATTGATTCAATTCATTCGCCAATAAACGTTTAATCTTCACTAGAGCAATACCCGTGCAAAAGGTGGAGAGTATATCCTTAATAATGATTAATATCACATGCAGGTGTACGTGGTTTATTTCTTTAAAGCGTATATAAAATTAATGTTCCCTCGTCAATCATATACGCGTTACGAATCCCCCACACCATGCACCTAAGAATTTGCCAAGGCGGCACACCTAGACGATCTGCAGCCGGATATCCGCGCGAAGCGCGAACAGCGCCGCGGAGCGGCACATTTTATCGAATTCGCTGCCCTGTTTAGAACACTAGTTTCGACAGTGCCCTTTGGGAAGAGGATAAAGCAGTATAATCGGTCAATTGAGGAGTTGTGGCAATTCCACAAGCCTTTTGACTATGCACGTAGATAGAAAATAAATACAAATGCTCGTAATTGCTCGTTTGCTGGTCGGCACGTTTGGTTTTCCTCTAGAAAAGCGAGTTTGCATTTCTTCCATTTCACGCCGTGAAATTATTCTTGTACATATGGCGTCCCATAGATGGTGCGACGAGGCCCTGTACGAGGCATTTTCAAGGTATTTTTTCACACAAGGGTCGGCCATTGAGCTTATAGACTGCTGCGCGGTGGAGAGTTCCACACGCTGCACTAACTATAAGTTGAGTATAGCGAAGGATACTTGGCCGAGTTAAGGTCCGTACCAGTCTACCTGCAATCGTGACGTGCGCTTCAACTTACTGTATCCATCTTAGTACTCCCGACGTTGATTGATGTTTGTTTACACTGAGAATTTCCACTAGATGTTATCTCAAAAAGCGCCGGCGCCGTGGCGGCGCCTGGCTGCGTACGTGCCACGTTCGACCAACCTCCTGACCCCGCGCTGCCCGTGGCGACGGCACGTCGTGCGAACACCTGTGCTATAGGTGCTAGAACAGCAGCAGCCGTATCTATCTTAGTACCCCCGATGGTCTGATGTTTCCGATGATGACGTAATAGTTCGAGCATGTATATATAGCAGAGCAGAGTACATATAGCATAGCCCTCTGCATAGAGCATAGAGCATATATAGTTTCGCATTCATACATAGTATAGTCAGGTGGCTTATGGCCCTGTCACACATTGACGATTTAGACAGCGTATGCCGGACGTATCAAAATTTCTCTAAAACTCCTCGGTACCCGACAGTCGTGTCGCAATGCCATTTTGCATCACTCGGTAACACGTACGTCGGGTATATTAATACCTTCGTATAATATATCATTCGACACTATACTATTATTTGGCGCTAACAAATGTTAACAAATCTCTATCGTTCAACGGCAATGCCAACTGTCAAGAACACTATTATGTAACAACTAGACGATGACTAGGCTATTTCAATGTTGTCTCACCGATGGAAAGTAATCTTTCGTGCTTTAATTTCACTCCTCACATGGAACAACCTTACACTTGTAAGCACTACAACAGCGTGGCATGATATATCGATGGATGCAAGATCGATGGCTATAGTTTGGTGGCTTAGCAAATTTAACCTTACCGGCCGGACAAAAGTACCAAATTTGGCATGGAGCTTCTTTTCGACCTATTATTGATTTTATCCGTGGAACCCACTTCTGGCTCGTTTCGATTTTCCAAGATGGCGGCCAAAATCGCAAGATGACCGCCAGAAAAAAGGTAATGTCGTATATATGCTGTGAATGAACAAATGAGGTGTCAATTCAGGTTTGGTAGATGGGTCGAAAGAACTCCATGCCAAATTTGTAGCCTACTTTTGTCCGGCCGGTAACGTTAATCCTGAAAATTGTTGCTAATGGCCCTGTCACACATTGACGATTTAGCCACGTATGCCGGACGTATAAAAAATTTGGTGAATACGCTGGCGTACGTCGAATAAGTTATGGGTAAGCTTTGTATAGAGTTAAGAGCACGCTGAAGCACGCTGAAGCACGCTGAAGCACGCTGGTATACGTCGTAGTACGGCGAGGTTGTCTAAAAATTTGAGCATGCTCAAAATTTTCGCGACGTATGCCACGTATGCCCATACGTCCCGCATACGCGGCCATAAGTTGTAGGTAAGTTATGCGATCGTTGACACACGTTCACACACGTTAGTTTTGTAGTTACTCATAAGTCGACATACGTCGAGATAATGTCTAGCGTACCCAAAACTTATTTCTAACTTATGAGTAACGTGCTTTGAACCTATGTGTAAACTTATCTCCAACGCATATTGACGTATGTAGACGTATTTGACGTGTGCCGGACGCCCACAGCATTACTGAACGTGTTTCTAACTTACAGCTACCGTATAATGGCGTATTGGCAGCGTTTAGGGGAATTGGTATATAAAAATGGTATTGGCATGTTGATACTGCGACGGGTGATGTTGATACTGTGTGTCTAGTGGCGGTTATGATTTGAATCGTCGAGCGGCAGCCTTTTTAGAGCTACGACACGTGATCGGTCGCGATACGCTGCCGGCGCGCTATGCACAAGTTAGACTATCGTTGGGCATAAGTTGTGAACGCCGGCAACACGCTAAGCATTCGTTAGTATAAGTTATCTTATAAGTTATCGAAACGTTCTATATACGTTACTAATACGTTAAGTATACGTCCAACTCGTTATAAAATACGCTATATGTATACCGCCCAAAATTGGAAAAAAACTCAGTAGTTTTCGCGTATGCCAGCNGTGTGTGTGTGCGTGTGTGTGTGTGTGTGTGTGGGCGTGCGTGTAAGTGCATGTGTGCGCGGGCGTGTGTGGCACAGCACTTGGGCATGAAGGTGAACAGATTGCAATGCAGAATTATAACACTTGATAGCATGTTTACTGTCTTTATAACAAACCCCCTCCAATTCGCCGATATTCTTCTTGTTCATATCGTAAAACACTATATATATATGTATATAT
>NW_014577634.1:3953-5757 GCF_000485595.1 Priapulus caudatus | reverse complement strand
CTGAACGTGCTTCTAACTTACATCTACCGTATAATGGCGTATTGGCAGCGTTTAGGGGCATTGGTATATAAAAATGGTATTGGCATGTTGATACTGCGACGGCGGGGCGACGGTGATGTTGATACTGCGATGTCTAGTGCGGTTATGATTTGAATCGTCGAGCGGCAGCCTTTTTAAAGGCTACGACACGTGATCGTCGGCGATACGCTGCCGCGCGCTATGCATAAGTTAGACTATCGTTGGGCATAAGTTGTGAACGCCGGCAACACGCTAAGCATTCGTTGGTATAAGTTATCGAAACGTTCTATATACGTTACTAATACGTTAAGTATACGTCCAACTCGTTATGAATACGCTATGTATACGCCCAAAATTGAAAAAAACATCGATAGTTCAGCGTATGCCAGCGTTTTAGAGAAATTTTGATACGTTCGGCATACGCTGTCTAAATCGTCAATGTGTGACAGGGCCATTAGGAAGATTCTTCCTATGACAAATATTGTTGTATGTGCTGTGCGCATCATAGGAGTTTAGGAGCGCTATTATGAACGCAAGCAATGAATTTCAGCTGTAAAGCGGAACGAAGTTGACTCGCCAATATTTGTCATAGGAAGAATTTTCCTATGACAAATAGTGTCATAGGAGAGCGTATATATGCGTATGTTGTATGCTCATGCCCGAACGTCTTTGTTTATTCTTTATGCACTGTTGCATATAAAATTAAAAAGAAATAAACAAAGCATGTTTTTATTTACTTCTGATTATGTATGTATGTATGTATATGATATATATATATATATATATATATATATATATATATATATATATTAATAGTAATGGTAATAGTAATTTGTAGTAATATTAAACGCCTCTTAGTTACACCCCCTACCAAGCAGCGAACACTCTCCTCTCCCGGTCCGATCGGCACTTGTAGAACGGAATTGAGTAGGTGATCATCCAGATGTTGCCAGCTCCGCAGTCGAAGTAGGGGTCTGACCAGGCTCCATCCTCGTACGATAGGGTGACACACTGCTCCACGTCTCTCCCGCCCTCCCTTCTCGTATACGCCGTGTTCAGCTGCTTGTTCTTTGAATCTGCAACGAAAAAATTTGATTGAGCAAAGTGTCGACGTTGGAAACTTACCGGGTGATTGGTATAGGTGCGTTTATACGAGTATATAGTAGGTATATATACGTGCGTCTATACTAGGTATAGGTGCCTACTATACTCGTCTGGTATAGGTGCGAGATGTGGAGAATGCTCGGAGATAATTGGAAACATGTGGAAAAGGACGTAATATATTGTTATTATGTTATGTGTTATACCAACATGTTCTGCTTGCATCTATGACAAATACGACATACGCATATACGCTCTCCTATGACACTATTTGTCTTATGGCCCTGTCACACATTGACGATTTAGCCAGCGTGTGCCGGACGTATCAAAAATTTGGTGAATACGCTGGCGTACGTCGAATAAGTCATGGGTAAGCTTTGTATAAGTTAAGAGCACGCTGAAGCACGCTGAAGCACGCTGAAGCACGCTGAAGCACGCTGAAGCACGCTGAAGCACGCTGAAGCACGCTGAAGCACGCTGAAACACGCTGAAGCACGCTGGTATACGTCGTAGTACGGCGAGGTTGTCTAAAAATTTTGAGCATGCTCAAAATTTTCCGACGTATGCCAGCGTATGCCCATACGTCCAGCATACGCGGGCCATAAGTTGTAGGTAAGTTATGCAATCATTGACACAGTTTCACACACGTTACTTGTAAGTTACTAATAAGGCAAAATACGCCGAG
>NW_014577634.1:0-797 GCF_000485595.1 Priapulus caudatus | reverse complement strand
GCAGCAATCGTGCTGGTCGTCATCGTCGTCTCCTCGGTGTCCAGAATTGTGCTGACTGCCGTAGTGTCACCATCGGTTGTCGCGGTAGTAGTGTCACTAAGGGTTGTCGCGGTAGTAGTGTCATCAACTGTTGTCACAGTGGTAGTGTCATCAACAGTTGTCAACGCAAAAAAAATCAAATATTTAAATATATTGTAATTAACGTAATAAAATGAATACACGAATATAAGTGGACCTAAATTCATTTTTGCATTATTCTGCTCGCGCGCACGTACGCACACATACAATAAAACGCGCGTGCACGGCTGGTGCCGTAGATGTGTGACAGAGAATTTAAATAGACTCACCTTGCGTCGTTTGTGATGTCCTTGTAGCGCGCTCGATTCTGCAATGTGAGATTTATATGTGGACTTTCCGCTAGCATTGATGTTGTAACAATGAGAGAGACTGCAGGAAAGTAGATACTCATTACACGTGAGAGTTATAATTGGCAGGAGTTTGTATTCCTATTTCCGTTTCATGGGAATATTGAAACGAAAACCAATACGCAAGTGATAACAAAGCGAGGACGAGATGAAAATGAGAATGATGTTGAAAAGCGCAATTTAATTAAAACGATAGTTATAATGTAAACATTTGGGAATCCAAGGAAAAACAAAGATTGCTCACTAGAAAACGGTTCACCCACATCTATTATCGTAATAGAGAATCGAGCGCTGCTTTTGTAATATTTAGTCAGCGTGGAAAGGCCTTTCATCTTCCATACTGCGGAACGTTCTAATGAACAGTTCATCGTT
>NW_014577633.1:197009-199202 GCF_000485595.1 Priapulus caudatus | reverse complement strand
TACAGTACAATACAGTACAGTACAGTACAATACAATATAGTACAGTACAGTACAATACAGTACAGTACAGTATAATTCAATACAGTACAGTACATTACATTACAGTAGGGGGGCCTACAGTACATTACAGTAGGCCTACAATACAATACAGTACAATACAATCCAATACAGAACAGTACAGTACAGTACATTACATTACAGTAGGGGGGCCTACAGTACATTACAGTACAATACAATACAGTACAATACAATCCAGTACAGAACAGTACAGTACAGTACAGTACGCCACGATATGCCAGGAAACGACATGACACGCCGGGGACGAAACACAATAAAGGCAACGATTGTTAACGACTTCACGAAGTGACAAACACACACATATATATATATATATATATATATATATATATATATATATTATGATAATACGTAACTATCTATTATATATACTAGTATATATATAAGAGCTGCTATACAGTGTAGTGAAGCAGCACCTTGTCACCCCTCCTTCGCATGATTCAATTAAGATTTATTAAAAAAAACTTCTCGTATACCTACTCTTTTGTTGGGTTGTATAATTCCGACTCGATAACGTTTATTTTAATTTTGATATGCAAATTAAGTGAGTCAAAAGACACGTCATTTAGCAGAAAAAGCGACATATAAATATGAGACTTAGAGCTATAGAAAAAGAGATGAGGGGAGACTCTAAGAGAGGTACATATATGTACATGTATGTATACCGAAAACATGCATGCACACACACGCACGCAGACACGCACACGCGCGCGCATGCATGCAAACACACAAAACATGCGCACGCGCACACACGCACGCACGCACGCACGCACGCACGCATCCCCCACACACGGACGCATATATTTACGCGTAGAAAGTAATAATTATTATCATCACTTATGAAATCTGTAAATATAATCAAACATGTCTCAAAGCCCACATAGTTTATTCTAGATTTTCCCATTTTATGGTCTCCAAGCTATATCATTCACATTAGTGTTTTGATTGCGCCTTGGTCTCTCGCAACCGCCATGTGCTATTTCACATTCCTGGGTATAGCTAGGCTACTTCCACCGGATCACACAATTTATATACATACTACCAGGGGTTAATAATGACAAATTATTAACAAATTATTAACAAATTATAAATTTTTCATTATTAACCCTTGATACTACGTAAGAATCAGCGTATAAATTCCCAAACACCGCTATTTTATATAGGCCCGTAGATCATAGCGACGAGGTAGGAGAAAGGTCGGGGTTCCCCGAACGCCCAGCGGCTAGGTTGGCTTGTCAATCCGCCTGATGACGCTTCATGAAGGAATTTAATTGGGCAGTTTTCAAATTGTTTGCCCCTTACCATGAAATTATCAATATACGCCACTGGTCATTTTAAACATTACATACGAAATAACCAAGAACATATAAACGAAGGGTTTACATGCTGTTTAAATTACAACAGAGCAATTTTACGTCATCATAACAAGAGCACATATATAAGCTATCTATCTATTCAGCGATAACCGCATTTATTCAGAGATATTAGACTATAAGTGATATCGGAAAGTCCAGCTGTGTTATTTAATTAGGTCATAGAAAAAGGGGTATAAAATGACCGCGACGCGCTAACATTGCAAAATATCCCACATGACCACAATCATATTTTTAAATCTTTCTGTAAACTGATCGATACGCACCTGTAAATTGAAGTACGATGTTAGTGAAGAGAATTATAGATCAAAAACCTAGACTAGTACTATAGTAATTCTATGTTATATTATGGGCAACTTAATTATCACCCCTCTTATCTGATCTCAATATGGCGGCGGGGACTTTCCGATATAGCTTATTTAAATCTATTTTGCACATACATTTCTCCAAAATCTATGTGGGGTCTATAACTGTCGCTCACCCCTCCCCGTCCGCCCGGAGGTTACTGTAGTGGCCCTAGGGGTGGTAGGGGTGGCCACACTGGACTTTCACACGTGCTGTGGTTAGCACGTGTAATATATTTGTGTCGGGATCATTTTCCGCTCCTACCGTGATGGCAGGACGGTGATGCAGTAGCAAGAAAAACCCCAGAGTGAAATGAACGCATTATACAACGGATGGTTTTATTCATCGTATACGAATAACATTCTCTGTACGTATCTCAAATATAGCGTATATATAT
>NW_014577633.1:194893-196411 GCF_000485595.1 Priapulus caudatus | reverse complement strand
GGTGCTGCTTGGGGTCAACATGGGCGGATTGTCTGAGAAGCTATGAAACGTATCGTGGGGGATGTACGTACTGTTGATGGCGTGGAACGCCCTCATACCTGTCATCTTCTTCGCTGTCATCCCTCGCGTCATGTGGCCGCAGCGTATTACGGCAACCGATTCGGAGATCCGCATGAGCATAAAGATGTGAGAACGCCGGCGACGGAGTCGTAGCAGCAGTAGCAACAGCAGCAGCAGCAGCAGCAGCAGCAGCTGCAGCAGTAGCAGCAGTAGCAGCATCAGTGGCATTAGCAGTAGCAGTAGCATTAGCAGCAGCAGCGGTAGCAGTAGCAGCAGTAGCAGTAGCAGTAGCATTAGCAGCAGCAGCGGTAGCAGTAGCAGCAGTAGCAGTAGCAGTAGCAGCAGCAGCGGTAGCAGTAGCAGCAGTAGCAGCAGTAGCAGCGGTAGCAGTAGCAGCAGCAGCGGCAGCGGTAGCAGTAGCAGCAGTAGAGCAGTAGCAGTAGTAGAAATTCAGCGGCAGCGGTAGCAAGTAACGGTAACAGTAGCAGTGGCAGCAGCAGTAATATTATTTTTATTAGTAGCAGCAGTAGTAGTAGTAGTAGTAGTAGTAGTAGCAGCAGCAGTAGTAGTAGTAGTAGTAGTAGTAGTAGTAGTAGTAGTAGCAGCAGCAGTAGTAGTAGTAGTAGTAGTAGTAGTAGTAGTAGTAGTAGTAGTAGTAGTAGTAGTAGTAGCTGCAGAAACAGCAGCAGCAGTAGCGGAACGTACAGTATTTTACGTAAATTGCGTTGAAGGACAATTGAAGTACTTTTCACAGAAAAACAATGTAGGGCCTATAATAATATAAACGTTGCAGCAAATACAACACAATGCAATACAAGCATAGAAATATATAGAGATACTAGTCTAAGAGATATAGAGATACTAGTCTAAGAGATATAGAGATACTAGTCTAAGAGATATAGAGATACTAGTCTAAGAGATATAGAGATAGTTTAACTAGTAAATATCATTTCTATGCATACAATACAGTTCAGTACAGTACAGTACAGTACAGTACAGTACAGTACAGTACAGTACAGTACAGTACAGTACAGTACAGTACAGTACAGTACAGCACAGTACAGTAGAGTACAGTACAGTAGAGTACAGTACATTAAAGTACAGTCAGTACAGTACAGTACAGTACATTAAAGTACAGTACAGTACATTACAGTACAGTACAATACAATATAGTACAGGACAGTACATTACAGTACAGTACATTACAGTACAATACAGTACAGTACAGTACCGTACAGTACAGTGCAATACAATACAGTATATTACATTACAGTACAGTACATTACAGTACATTACATTACAGTACAGTACAGTACATTACAGTACAATACAATACAGTACATTACATTACAGTACAGTACATTACAGTACAATACAGTACAGTACAGTACAATACAGTATGGCACAGTACAGTACCGCCCAAAGGATAAGCAACATGTCCCAAATAAAACAATGTGC
>NW_014577633.1:179994-189206 GCF_000485595.1 Priapulus caudatus | reverse complement strand
TCGCTCCCTCGAGCGCGTTCGTTCGCTCCCTCGAGCGCGTTCGTTCGCTCCCTCGAGCGCGTTCGTTCGTTCGCTCTCTCGAGCGCGTTAGTTCGTTCGTGGCCGTCCGAAGACCGACTAGTTTTACCGTTGAATCTTGGCTGCTTATATAGGAGCCTGCGGTGACGTAGGATCCTGGCAGTGCCTCCCTCTCACGTGCCTCGCATGTGCCTGGGTGTTGTCACCCCCCTCGCTTGACACGTGTACGGGTGATGCAACCCCCTTGGTCCAGTATATGCACGAGCGTCGCACCCCCCTGTCCGCCACGTGCTAGGCCGGCGCAACTCCCTCGCCCGGCGCGTGTACGGGTGGCGTAGCTCCCTTACCTCCCACATCTGGTAGCTATGGGACCCCCTCCACCGCGCTTGTCTGTGTCGTTGGGGAAAATTTTGTACCTGTCGCTAGGGGAACTTAATTTCTATCTCTGTTGCTGTGGAACTGGTCTCTGGTTGTATGACGTCATCCCCCTTGAAATCTCCACATTACGACCTTGAACGGAGTATACATGGTATAGATGCTCATCGTGAGTTACAGCACGTAGCAACTATTTACAGCTCCGTAATAGGGACCCTCGGCCAGCCACGTGAAATTTGCTGTCATAACTGGTTCAGCTCTCTATATAGACGTACGCTGCGAAATTCCAACTTACCAATAACAAGTTCGTTATAACTCTACCCGTCACACATCGACGTAAGCAACTGGCGGCCGCCCCTCGCTCAGCAGATGCCATCGCGTAAGAAAATGCGCGGCCGCGATACCTAACACTGCGGAGTAGCAAATTCCCAGACACGATCGTGTTGATTCCACACATATACACACGGCCATACATCGACGTAGGCAAGTGGTGGCTGTCCCTTGCTCAGCAGATGTTATCGCGTGTGCCAAGGTTCGTATAAGCATCCGCTAAACATCAAAATGGCTGACGACTACAGTATGATGAACGAGACATCGTGGGGCGATGACAGTAGCGATCGCGAGGAATTCTTCTGGGGGACCTCCTGGAACCAATTCGTAGACAACGCACGATGGGCGATCGTCGTCTTCTCCTGCCTCGGTCTGATCCTCAACGGAACCGCCGTCGCCATGCAGGTCGCAAACTTCTGCCGACGGATGGCGACGAACGCCGGCACGATGGTGCTGTTACTATGCACTGTGCTGACGCTCGAGCTCGCTTTCTACCCAGCGACGATCATCGCGGGAAATTACCAGGATCCCGTGAAAATGTCGGTACACCACTGCGTCGCCGAGCAGTTCGTTCTCTCCTCTCTCTTGTTCGCCATCTCGTGGACGCTGGTACTGATGATGGCGTCGCGCGTGGTGGCCGCGCGTCGACCAAGGTCCGAGTTCTCGCTCGTGCGCATCTACTGGCTAGTTGAGGTCGTTATTTGCATCCTGTCCTTCCTCATCAACATCTACATCGTCGTACTGCTGCACCTCGAGGCGCGACGCCGCGGTGATGACATGGGATGTCCGCACACGCAGGTTTCCGTCCACGTGTATAGCATCGTGAACACGTTCCCTGGAACGCTGGTGCCTCTCATCATTACTGGCGTGCTATCCTGCATCACCTGCATCGGACACTCGCGTGGTGGGGGCGCCACCGTCGCCGAACCGGGCCGGACCTCCTCCGAATTTCGCATCAACGTCGCCTTCATCGTGGCTGCCGTCGGCAACCTGGTCATTACACTTCTCAACCACGCGGTGCTGCTTGCGGTCAACATGGACGGATTGTTCGAGAAGCTATGGAACGTAGTGTGGGTGATGTACGTACTGTTGATGGCGTGGAACGCCCTCATACCTGTAATCTTTTTCGCCGTCATCCCTCGCGTGATGTGGCCGCAGCGTATTACGGCAACCTATTCGGAGATTGAAATGAGCATAAAGAAGTCATAAATCAAAAACCTAGACTAGTACTATAGTAACTATGTTTTATATTGGGCAACTTGTCACCCGTCCCCTCTTATGTGATCTCAATATGGCGGCTGAGACTTTCCGATATAGCTTATTTAAATCTATTTTGCACATATTTACATTTCTCTAAAATCTATGTGGGGTCTATAACTGTCGCTCACCCCTCCGCGTCCGCCCGGAGGTTACGACCTTGAACGGAGTACATGGTATAGATGCTCATCGTGGGTTACAGCACGTAGAAACTATTTACAGCTCCGTAATAGAGATCCGCGGCCAGCCACGTGAAATTTGCTGTCATAACTGGTTCAGCTCTCTATAGACGTACGCTGCGAAATTCCAACTTGCCAATAACAAGTGCCTTATAACTCTACGCGTCACACATCGACGTAAGCATGCTTTATGCTCCGCTCAAAACTTTTGCCAGCTCTATGATGCGAATTTCTACAAAGTTGTCTGACTACATTTCATACACAAAAATGGCCGACCGGCGACCATATGGCTACGCCACTAGCTGGAATGGCACAATTACACAACAAGACTAATTTCACTTCTAATGCTTTCTAGACGTCCACAAGACATCTAACTTGCGGGCATAATGCAAATTATTGCAATCTAGTGCCAAATTTCAGCGAAAAAAAAATGCCAAAAAAGGTTATTTCTAGAGACGAAAAAGTGCAACCGATGCTTACTGTTGTACACCTTCTATATATGTTTTGTAAGCGAAGTAACAGTGTGAGTATTTTTAATTAATTTCTGTTCGATGCTTATTCAGGCCTGCAGCCTATGGACGCCCTCAACTGTTGTTCAACACTTATACCAGAGCATATAAATCATATGCTGATTTATATGTTCTGGTCCTATAGGTGATTAAACAATCAGAGAGGCCCGTCCATAGGCTGCAGGCCTGAATAACTCCATCGAACAGATATATAATTAAAAATACTCACACTGTTACTGCACTTACAAAACAATACACTTTATTCCATGTTACACCATAACTACAGAATCATCCTCTATGCTCCCTCGAAACTTTTGCCAGCTCTATGCACAAGAAAATAGAATAGAATAAAACGCTCGTACACAGACCCGCTAAGCATGTCCGCAGCGTCGCCAGTTCTCACAACTGCTCACGCACCAAGCGCCATATTCGCTGCAGTCAGCCTGACTTAGCCCGCATCACGACTGACACTATAAGCTTTGAGACTAATGCCTTCAAAATGCCTCCATACATGTTGCGTGGCCATCAACTGTCTGCAATCAGCTAGAGAAAGCGATCTGAAAAGACGTTCCACAGGTATTTTTCTATAATGTTTCTTCGTTAAAAAGATAAATGTGACGCTACTAAGACTAAAAAAATTCACCGATTATATATTATCACCTACTGTCCTGACACTGTCCCAGCAGTCTACTCATCCTTACTGTACAAACTACAAGTACAGTAGCCTCCCACTGATCGCCCGTATTGCTAGCCTCTAGGTTAGAATACCGACCGTATTGTATATTCGTTGACAATGTTGTATATTGACTAGTCACACAGCTGGCCGGTTACAAGTACAGTGTCAGGAGGTTAATAATCATTGCAGACATTTTGCCAATGTATGTTTTATGTGCTTCCATACACTGAAATCGCCTGTATGAAAATGAGTGTATTATGGCATTATGTCCATTATGATTGTGATTTTTTCTTTTTTGCATTTCAGAATTCCCTCATGGTAAGCCACCCTTACTGAAGATGGCCTTGCAAAAGATGAGAGGATCCACCCTGGGCACCCGCCGGCCACGCTCTATCATCTGCCCTCTGACCAATTTTGAAAGAGCATTGTTTTGATCGCAACTGCGTTCAAACAACACGCCTCCATTTAGACGCTGTCCCA
The DNA here is from genome assembly GCF_000485595.1 of Priapulus caudatus. Lineage (NCBI taxonomy): Eukaryota > Metazoa > Priapulida > Priapulimorpha > Priapulimorphida > Priapulidae > Priapulus > Priapulus caudatus. The sequence goes on along the minus strand of NW_014577633.1, from coordinate 185,382 downwards.
ACTCCTTAAAATTTCACATCACATCTTACTGATGGTACAGTACACAACCTATTACACAAAATTCTGAAAAGCGAAAAGCCTCCGAAATTTTTTTTCCCGTGCCGATTACTCTGCCACATTAAACTCGCGTCTTAGTTGCAAAACTCGACCACGAAATATTAAATGTGTTTGGCATTAGTCATACGCATCTCCCACTGTACCCGGAACAGAATTTTTTGGACCTATCGCAAAACTTGCGTTTAGTGTTGGCTATAGTTACAGCGATACAGTACGTATATCTCTACTGTACTACCATTCCGAATGCCAAAAAATCTTAATCTCACGGGTCTGTCCCAAGGTCTCGGATTAATAGTTGTGTACTGCATATCAATCTTAATTAAGCCAGAAATGATGTTAACTTGAGCATTGCCAAGAATGTAAATTTAAAATCAAATCGTTTGAAATCTTCTATACAAAGCAATTAAAACAAAAAACATCAGTGGCTTTCAATTTGAATCACATCTTTCTACCTAAAATTTAGTTATTTACTATTACTGGGTAACTGAAGAATGAGGAAAACAACATTGTATATATTAGAATATATTAGGGAAGGAGTGTGCATTCTAATTAGTAGTCATCATTATGATTGCATTTTCACAGACATTAGTGAATTTTACATTAAAATTTTTATTATAATTTGTAATTTGTTTATGTTGATTAATCGAATTCTTATCTCATTTTTGTGATTGTTTCGAATTTTACATTTTCTTTTTCCCTTATCAGTATTCGTACAGCTGAGATGAATACTGCATGCATATTCTATATTGGTTTTTTCCTCAGTACATAATGTTGCCATAATAAAAAGATTCTTACGTACTTAACTATGCGTTTACTTTTTATATTTATCTTTCTAGTTCATCTGCGCCATGAATCACGGGCCTCTAGCATTCGGTTGATTCAACGCCCGTTGTTGAGTGGCCGATGCATAAACTAATTAATCTCCGTTGTTATCTATGCTCTTCACTTCGCACCACATTCACCACAAGGCCGCGTCAGCCGAATTCGCAAATCCAATAACACAATGGACTGCGTCCCAGCGCAGGCAATTGAATACGTGGCGGACACGGCTCACCAATCAGTCCAGATCCCAGGCGCGGCCGCAGCAAAAGCGCTGGAAAAGTTTAGCTGCCCCCACAAACATTCCGACCTCTATCGATATTCAATACATAGATTTAATTTCAGACTACAAACAAAACGCGCGCATCACATGGCGTGCGCTCACCATGGCAATGCGCTCACATGGCCCAATAATGCGCTCACATGAACGATGCGCTGCACAGCGCAATGCGCCTCACATGGCCAATGCTGCCTCAACATGGCATGCCGCTCCACCATGACGAAATGCGCTCACGATGGCGCATGCGCTCACATGCGATCGTCACAGTGGCAATCGTCACTATGACGAATTGCGCCTCACATGGCAATGCCGCTCACAATGGCAATGCCGCTCAACTATGCCAATCGCTCACATGACGCATGCGCTCACATGCATCCCTCCGATGCAATGCGCTCACATGGCGATGCGCTCACATGACGATGCGCTCACATAGCGATGCGCTCACATTCGATGGCCTCACATGCAATGCGCTCACATGGCGCAATGCCGCTCCCACATGGCAATGCGGCTCACATGGCCGATGCGCTCACATGGGCAATGCCGCTCACATGCGCAAGCGCTCACATTACGCAATGCGCTCACAATGGCAATGCGCCTCACACAGCAATGCGCTCACATGCACGATCGCGCCTCAACATGGCGCGACACGAGGCGATGCTAGCGATCGCTCCAATGCGACACGCAATGTGCGATGCGCGTCACATGGCTGACACGCGATGTAGCGACGCTCCTTCACATGGAGACACGCGATGTAGAGATGCGCCTCACATGGAGACCACGGCGATGTGGCGATGGCGCTCACATGGAGACACACGCAATGCAGAGCATGCCGCTCACATGGCGGACCAGCCGGATGCGCTCACATGGCGACACGCGATGCTAGAATGCGCCCACATGACACACGGCATTAGAGATGCGTCACATGGATGTACGATGCGCTCACATGGCGCGATGCGCTCACATGAACGAGGTGTGCTCACTGGCGTATGCGCTCACATGCAATGCCGCTCACATGGCGACAACGGCGATTGCGAGACGCTCAAAATGCGACTCCATCAAATGGGCAATGCCGCTCACATGCAATTGCGCTCACATGCCGCACACGGCGATGTGGCGACGCACTCACACTGGCAATGCGTCACATGCCAATCCTCACATGCAATGCCGCTCACAATTGCCGATGCGCTTACATGAACGATGCGCTCACATGGCAATGCGCCACATGCCAATGCGCTCCACATGGCATATGCGCTCACATGACCGTATGCCGCGTCGACAGGCAATGCGCTCACATGCAATGCGCATCACATGGCGATGCGCTTCACATGGCGATGCGCTCACATGCACGACCTGCGCTCACATGGCCCGACACGCGATGTGGCGACGCGCTCACATGGTGACACGGCGAGGTACGACGCGCCCACATGGCAATCGCGCCCACATGCCGACACGGAAATGCCGCCACATCGCGACACGACGCATTGGTAGAATGCGCTCACATGGTTGACACGCGATGTGGCGACGCGCTTTCTTCCCACATAGGTGACACGCCCGATGTAGAGACATGCCGCTCACATGGTGAACGGCGATGTGCGATGCGCCCACATGGTGACACCCGGCGATGTTGGCCAATGACGCTCACATGGTGACACAGGCTATGCTAGAGATGCCGCTCACATCGGTGACACGGCGATGTAGCGATGCCTCACATGTACCGCGAACTTTGCTACGATGCGCCTCACATGGTCACGGCGCATGTCAGAGATGCGCTCACATGGTGACACTGGCGATGTAGCGATGCGCTCACATCGGCAGTGAGATGCGCCCACATGACGACACGGCGCGATGTAGAGCATGCGCTCAATGGTGACACGGCGATGTAGAGATAGCGCTTAAGTATTATCAGTATATATATAGCTACAAGTTATATATATTTGCTCGCAATAAAAAAGATCTGAATTGTGCCTAGCTGTGTTCGAAATACCCAAATACATAGACATAAGAACCCAATTCGCACAGTTACAATTAAGGCCGTTAAAAATATTGTGATTGATGGATTTACACAAATGAACTTGTTTCTTCTGCCTACAATGTTATTGTATTCATCTTAGAAGCCATAATTAGATTAGTTCCTACGTTGGGCTGCGGGAGCTGAATGTGCGAACCTAGCCTACAATAACTATTGCACTTATTTTCTTAGCCAATGGGATAGTTAAGTGCAAATTTATTTCAATTAGCAGCTTAGCCATGTGCAACAATCCACTTCAGTAGCAGTTGTCAATTTTAATTATTACCTCTGTAAAGCCCCGGTCACACGACCCACGACCGCATATTGATGCACGACACGACAAGAAAATTTAGGGCAAATCGTGGTCATCGCGGTCGTCGCAAGACAGCTACGATAATTTATGAGAATCGTGCATTCGACTTATGCCGTCGTGCAGCGCAAAATTGAACACTGCACCCATTTCGTTGCACAGATTTTTTGTGTATCTCATGTCTTCTGCGTTGTCGTGAGTCTGTCTACAACAGTCTTTCCCGGACAGTCTTGCACTGTCAGTGCATAATATCTTGTCGTCGATTCACCAAGAAGATTTTTTTTTAATTCAAACAATCTTACGACTATCGCAACGAACTGTCTTACACTGTCTCACGGCTGCGCCAGGACAATCAGTGCAGGGGGGGGGGGGGGGGGACGAGTTGCAAGATATTTATATATATATTATATTTCGTAAGAGTCTCGCATCAACATTGCAAGTCTGTCGTGCGTTAGTCTGCCTTAGTTCTTGCCAATTTTTCGTTTTTGATCGGGGTAATATAGCTCGGGCGACAATGAAGCTTGAATTAAAAACTACCTGTCCGGCGCCTGAAGAGGATGGCTATTCCACACTGAGCGACTACGCGTTAGCCTGTTGAGCGGTCGGCGTCGGGGGAACTCCAGCACGAGCATAATATGTTGCTGTTGGCTTGATCCGGGCGGAGCAGCGCGCGGGGAACGTGCGAAACCCCGACGTGAGTGGGTTCGGGACCGTGGAATCGACGGCGCGCTTGATGTTTGCGCCAGATAGTACTCTGATGCAAGCGATTGGCAGCTTTGGCGAATCTGCGTGACGTTTGCGTGGCGGTTCATGCGGAATGGAAGTGGTGGCATTTCACGCAGCTGTTGCCCCTGGTGTCCCCCTCGCGCACCAAGCGGCCAACTGCTAGGTGCCCGACCCCCTTGAGCCTGGCGCTAAAGCTGCATCACTCTGCCCTATATGGCTACAGGGAACAGGTATATCGCCGCAGACCATGGATACTCCTTTCCGTGTCCCCACAACACCATCTCAGGCGGGTTGTTCGGATGGTGCCCAAACCATCGTTGCATGGTCAGCCCTTTTGACCACTCGCAATATAAAGTTTCGGGCATTTTGCAAAGCATCTAGCCACGACAAATGATTTATGGTTACCACGACAAAATTCGTACGAATCGTTGGACCGCCGAGGCTTAGAAAGCACGTGTTTAAACATATAGGAATCCATAAGGAACAACGCCATCATGCATGTTTTTCTGTAATTAAAACTAACAGTCATTAAACGCCGGGTACACATTCAACTACTAGTACTACTTTCTTATCATATTTCTTTATACAAGCCGGTTATCGGGAGATCATTTGCATAATATGCTTCTTTATTCAAGCCGGTACGGCGTGTATCATTTGCATAAGTATTATTCTAGATACCAGGCTATAGATTCGCACACATGTCGTTAGCTATTACTCTCTGGAATATTGGAGTTTATTGACGCACGACATTACTCTAATATATTAGCAAATTATATGCGTACCTCATCTCCCGTACCGGCTTGAATATAGACAATCCCTAAGCAGCGGGACTGCACCAATATGGCGACTTTGTCACGTGACAGATTGTCAGAAACTGGGACGCTGACCGCGCCTGGTATGAGCCTTCTACTTCATAGTCTATTTCTGTGCCCTATGATGCGCGAATTTTCTAACAAAGTGCTTGACTACATTCGATACACAAAAATCACCAACTTTTGACTGTGGCCTAGCGCCCACTGACGGAGCTCTAACGATACAAAACAAAAATAATTTTACTTCGAATGCCTTGTCCACCGTGCCATCGATGGCATCCAACTGCCGTGTCATAATGGCTAATTATTGCACGTCTAGTGCGAAGTTTCGGCGAAAAAAATGCCAAAAAGGCCCTTTTCTTCAATTTTCGGTGGA
>NW_014577633.1:174414-179969 GCF_000485595.1 Priapulus caudatus | reverse complement strand
GCACAAAATATCTATCCAGCATTTAGCTTTAGGTGACGTATCGTAACTCTTGTTTTCCATCCGCCGTCTAGATTCAGTGACAGATTAGAATATCCTCCGCCTTCATCAAACCCATTGGTTGATGAGCGGTTGTTATTTCTTCTGTCTCTCCCTTTTTGACGCAGGCTTAGACACAGTGTTCTGAATCTACTCGAAGCGTCTGACTCCATTTTGACCAGCCCTCCGGCCTTCCTTAAAGTCGAATGACTCAGGTGCGTTGGACTTGGAACTGTGCCATAGTCACTTATACCGGGAAGGGCAGAACGTGATGCTAAAGTTCCGATCAGATAGCTCGAAAACGGTCACTGCCTCATCCGAACAAATCCATGTAGGATTTCAGAGACTAACGGCGCGGTGTAGCATGCCACTACATTACCGCCTATTAAGAGCTTGATTCTGACCAATAGACGATGGGCAACTGAGAAACTGGGCATCACCAGTGTCCTATGTACTGGGTGTCTACGGTCTCTTTTAGGATTCTGACACCCATGGTTGGTCACGGAGCGTTTATCTTGTGGGGCGTCGCTTAAATTTAGACCACAAATAATGAGTAGCGACAAAAGCCTTCGCAGTTAACAGAACAGCCCTTGTTTTTTAGTTCCTCCGCCCTCCATAGCGTGGCCAAGCACATGCGCAGTTCTGATAACTTGTTGACACTAAGCAACAGATAATTATGCCATAATACAACATTATGTTGATCTCAAATATGGCGGCTGAGACTTTGCGTATAGCTTATTTAAATCTATTTTGCACTATATTTACAGTTTCTCTAAAATCTATGTCGGGGGTCTATTAAACTGTCGGCTCACCGCCTCCCCGTTCCGGCCCCGGAGGTTACGACCTTGAACGCGAGTACATGACGACTATAGATGCTCATCGTTGAGTTTAACCGCAGTTAGAACTATTTTACAGCTCGCTGTTAATAGGGCATCCGGCGCGTCAGCAGTGAAATTTTTGTGCTCTAACTGGTTCAGCTCCTCTACTAGAACGTAGCCCTGGCGAAATTCAACTTGCCAATAACAACTGCGTTATATACTCTACGCGTCACACATCGACGTAAGGCCATTGCTTTATTGCTCGCTCAAAACTTTGCCAGCTCTATGATGCGAATTGTCTAACAAATTGTCTGACTAACATTTTCATACACAAACCATGGCCGACGGCGACACCATGGCTTACGCCACGTAGCTGCGAATGGCACAATTACACCAACAAAGACAAATTTTACTTCTAATGATTTCTAGACGTCCACGAGGCATCTAACTTGCGTGATATGCAAGATTATTGCAATCTAGTGCCGAATTTTCAGCGAAACAAAATGCTTAAAAAATGCATTTTCTAGAGACGAAATAGTGCAACGCCGTGAACAATTGCCGGAAGCTTACTGTTGTACACCTCCTATAGCCCCTCTCCCAGCCACATTCAACTATATTCTCCACTTACGGCCTCGTATGTGTATACAGACCCACACGACACGCGGGCGCCATACATGCCACACGCACACGCACATGCCACCACACGCGCACGCGCGCACACACACACACACACACACACACACACACACACACACACACACAACACACACACACACACACACACACACACACACACACACACATAACACACACACGCGCGCCGCACAACACAACAACGTTAACATTTGGTGGTTGAACTGATTTTCAATTGATTTTCGTCGCATAAAACTGGCTCCAATCAAGAACTGCGCAATTGGTTACGCAATCATTGCTAAGAATTTTCGTGTGCAGTGGTTTCTTTCAATTAGTTCATAGAACACGGAGAACAAAGATTAACATAATTAGACAGAGGGCACTACGCGAGAGTGCATACTCGCGAGCATGTAACATGTATGTGCTCGCTGGTGGCGGCTTGCTGACTGACTCGCTGCTGCTGCTGACTCTGCCACTCACTGGTCGCCGCTCACTGCGTGGCTGCTGCTGACTCGCCACTCGCTGACGTCGGACGCGCTATCGATCGCGCGGTGCCCCCCGCTGCTGACTTGCCGCTCATGGTGGCTGCTGCTACCTCGCCACTCACTGACTCGACGCGCTATCGATCGCGCGGTTGGTGCCCCCCCGCTGCTGACTTGCGCTCACTGGTGGCTGCCGCTACTCGCCACTCGCTGACTCGACGGCGCTATCGATCGCGCCGCGTGGCTCCAAACACACACACACACACACACACACACACACACACATCACACGACACCACTAAACACACCACCACACACACACACACACACACACACACACACACACACACACATACACACACACACACACACACACACACACACGCGACCGATCGCATTACCTCCCCTGCAACATCGTTCGTTCAATACACTCACCTCCGTGAAGTGATTTTGACCGTCACACCACCAGTCACGAGGGTTATGCTAATTTAGCATCATCTAAATTAGCTATCAATAACATCTGTATGAAAGAAATCCTTCTGTCTCACTCGAGTGCGAACCGTTTAAACCTTTGTCCCGACAAAGAGCCGTTTAGAGCCGTCACAAATCGTGTAGGAAATTATTCAACAACTAGGTATTTGCCATTTGGTTCCAAGAGACGTCATGATAATTCCTTGCACCTCATTTGTATATGACTACTGATGTTGTCAATAAACAGAGACATGCGATATATTATAGGCTAGATAAAGTAAACAAATACTGTTGCCACAAACTATGTCGCTATCTGTTTTGTGTGATCAAATAACGCAGTTACTAGAACTTTTTACTGACGATGTACATTAATTTAAAAGTCATGTCCATTGTTTTCCTCGGAAAAGTGTTCAATGATCTGCATAACCAATGCTAGGTATTCAGTTCAATAATGACCGAGACAAATCTGTTTTCAGAAAGAGCTGTGCAGTACTACGTAGATAGAATCGGTTTGAACTTTGGCATTGACCTCTCTTAAGTCGCGTAATTCATTGTCATACTATTTATATTAAACGTTAACAAACGATAAAAGTATCCTGCTACCTATATACACAGCGGAGATAAGTAAATGGGTTATATACTGCGACAAACCAATATTCCCATTGTAATGGTGAAAAGGTTTTTAATTGGGGCAGAGATGTAGGGATGCAAATGATGCGAGCGAAAGTTATATCGCGACATAGAAACAGATTTCGAAGACGTGCGAACATCTGTGTCCTTCCATGCGACGCGACGTACATGAGATATTGTGATTTCTAGTGAGGTCAGCAGCCGTAAAATAGTCATTAGCGTTCGCAAGAAAGCAGCAATATAACAAGAACAGGAGTGGCCAATAGCCCTGGTTCTCACCATCAGCGGATACTCCGAAGGCTGTTGGTTGCTGAAGGTAGAGCACCGACAGCGATCGACCGACACGGGTGAGAGAAGGTGTATCTTCCTTTAGAGGACTATCTAGGGAGAGGGAGGGGAGGCTAGAGATAGCGCTACCGTAATAGATATCCGGCCAGCCACTGAGAATTTGCTGTCAATAACTGGTCAAGTCTCTCTATAGACGTACGCTGCGAAATTCCAATTCCAAAATATACAGAGGCCTTATAGACTCTACCCGTCACACATTCGCACGTAAGATGCTCGTATGCTCGCTCCAAACTTTTTGCGCAGCTTTATGATGCGAATCTTCACAAAGTTGTCTGACAACATTTCATACAAAAAATGGGCCGACCAAGCGAACCATGGCTAGCCACTAGCTGGAATGGCAGCAATTACACAACAAGACAATTTGATCTTCTAATCAATCTCTAGACGTCAACGAGAGCATACTAATTGGCGTGGGCATAATTGCAAAGTTATTGCATCTCAGGTGCCGAATTAGCGAAAAAAGAATGCCAAAAAATGCCATTTTCTAGAGAACGAAATAGTGGCAATGAACAATTCACTTCACTATATTCTCCCACTTACGGCCTCGTATGATGTATAGGCAGATCCCACACTGAGCACCGCGGCGCCATACCGTGCACACGCACACGACACATACACACACACGCACGGGCGGCGCAGGCACGCAAGCGCGGACGGGCGCACACCACCATCCGCACGCGCGCGCGCGCGATACACCACACACACACAAACGTTAACATTTGTGGTTGACCTGATTTTCAATTGATTTATCGTCGCATAAACTGCGTCCAACTCGCAGAGAAGACATAATACAAGATTGCAGTGGCACAGGCTTTGCTGTAGATTCCTGAGCGCTGGCGCGCGGATGAGACGCGCGAGTTGCCGCGATTAATGCGCACGCGACGCGCGGGACACGGTTCAAGTATGAAGCGCTCGCGCCGCAGTGTAGAACCGTGCCCAATAGTCGACAGCCGGCGCACGTCTCCACAGCGGTCAGGCGATGGTCTGTAGTTTTAGAGAAGAATGACAATGATTTTATGGCCGATATTCTAGAAATTGAAGTTATAAAACAATAAAAAATGCGGCTCATTATGCTCGAGATATTAGCCCCAAGTCCATTCTCAGCTTACACACTACATGGCTACTGTTCTTCACGACGTGTAAGCAGTCCGAGAGCCGGTCCTCCTTAGCCCCAAGAATTAAGCTGGAATCAAAAGATGAGAAAATTAATATAATGAACAAAACAAATATAATAGAGTTATATAAAATTCACGAAACAAAGAAAAGGATCGAGGGGATTAATAGAGCAACCAGTAATCAAAAATCCACAGATAATATTCATACCATAGGGGATATTAATTATAGGTGGTTATTAACGGCTATGAAGCGAGTCCGAAACTGAAATATGTAGGTTATGCCCCGAGTCACACTACACGACGCCGGCCCGCTTCACTGAAAAAATAGCCAATTTGGCGCAGATGGCGTTGTCGTTCGCTGGGTGTGCGTCAGCAATTCGATTACTCGTTCGTCGAGCGCGGCCTGGACGCAACGCAATATGTATTCGTTGTCATTCGCTCGTGCGCGACGTGTGCGTCGGGATTTTTGAGCATGTTCAAATATGGTGCGCGGAGCTCGACGCATTAAGAGTACACGCCAGCAATGACGCACGACACAGGCGGCAGAGCGCGCTGGACCAACGCCAGACCCAGCGGCAAACACGATGGTATTCGTTGTATGTGTTCGCTCGGTGAAGGTTAGCGAACACCTAGCGCACACCTTAGCGCACACTCTTACCGCGTGCTTCTAACCATCGTCCCGCGAACAATGCAGCGATTAGGGGCGTGCTGAACGAGTGCTGAACGAGTCTGTAGCGCGCAGCAGCGTTCTTACTAGCGTGTTCCTAGCGTGTACGCAGCGTTGAGCCATGGGGTATAATAAACGAGTCCCGCCCCACACTCACTCATCATACTTTTCCTCCGGACCGCTCATGGTGATAGACAGAGATTCCCTGCTGACTCGTGTCTAAAGAACACCTCAGGAAATGGAGGATCCCCGACAGGCTGCGACTACAAATACGAATCGCGGTCTACAACATCGCAGAACTTCATGAAACTGCCACTTACACCAAGTCCATGTCATCAGGAGAAGGAGAAGAGAA
>NW_014577633.1:170183-174389 GCF_000485595.1 Priapulus caudatus | reverse complement strand
AAAAGAGAGAGAGAGAGAGAGAGAGAGAGAGAGAGAGAGAGAGAAGAGAGAGAGCATGCAGACGAGAAGAGAGAGAGAGAGAGAAGAGACGAGAGAGAGAGAGAGAGAGAGAAAGAGAGAGAGAGAGAGAGAGAGGAGAGAGAGAAGAGAGAAGGGGCGCGAGTGTGACTCGAAACGTAACGTGCGTTTGGGCAGTCAGAGTTGGAGTTTTCAGGCATGTGCTGATGTATCGCAGTACCGTATTATACTGCATGTGTGTAAGTGTAGAAAAAACCTCTTTTATTATTTAACTTACACCAATACGTGACTCTTTGGATCATTACTCTGATTGTGATTGTACGGAAGCGACGTTAATTTCCACCATTACACATATATGCGCAGTGACACATGTTTCATGTACGCACACGCCTATCAAAAATCAGAATTAGTTAGTTAGTTAGTTAATTACGCAGTCTTAGTTTAGAATTATGTTAGTATACGCCATATGAATTGAGTTCTAATAAACAGAAATCCTTTACTCCTGCTGCGTGCCTCGTCAATTGATCCGAATCCAAACTAGTACTGTTAATGAGGCTGATAGGGTCTATGTCCCGCCAGGGTACTCGCCGGAACGTACCCTGGGTCACGGTCCGGTATACGGAACGTACCCTGGTAACTATCTAGCTGATATGGTAGGAGTTAGTGGTTTAGGGTTAGGGTTAGAGTAGAGTTAGGGTTACGAGTTATGGTTATGGTATGCGGTTAAGGGAGTAGGCGTAGGTAGCGACTCGTTAGTGGAGTAGGCGAGGTACGGTCCGGCATATTAGATAGTAGTATTTAGTACCAGGTACGTTCGCGGTATAACGGACCGTACCAGGGTACGTTCCGCGCAGTACCCTGGGGACATAAGACCTATCAGCGTTAATGAGTATGCTCACTACAAGTCAGTAGAATCCCATCCGTGCATGCGAATCATGATGTAATCCTTCCGCTATGCGCTCGTTAAGCTTTCGTGCATGCGTGTCGGCGGCCAAAATTACCATACCTCCTCGATATGGGTGTGAAAGTGGCTGTCGAAGCCATGTTTTACGTTAATTTTGCCTAAAGGATCTAGGGGGGGCGCGCTACTGTGGAATTCTAGAGTAGCGTTTAAATTACGGTTAAAAAAATTGTAAAGTCGGTAAACTAAACTAGGTTACAAAATTCGTGTTCGTCACACCAGTTTAACATGCCTATGGTGGTTAACATCTATCATGGTGGTAAAGATAGATAGGAGATAATAGACCTATATAGACAATATCATGTTCTTCGAGTATGGTAAACACGGACATTTGGTAACAGCGATCTTAGTGTCATAGGCCTCCTAAAGGGGCAGCCAGGTGAGAGAATGTTTATGTTCGGTGTTTTATATTAAAAAGAGGAGGTAAACGGAGGTTCGGGGCCTGACCGGGGTTGGGTGGGCGAGGACGGTTTGGCTTGATGGACCAGCTACTTGTTGAACTCCGTAACGAAGACCAGGCAGCCTTCAAGAACTTCATGCGGATGCCCCCCGAGATGTTCGACGAGCTGCTAACCAGAGTGGGTCCGAGGATCACCAAGCAGAATACAACCTACAGAAAGGCCCTCGACCCTGGCCTGAAGCTTGCCCTCACTCTGCGGCATCTTGCCTCTGGGACCAAATATCACTCAATGTCCTATGGGTGGAGGGTGCCTCACAACACCATATCCCTGCTCATCCCAGAAGTGACCTGTGCGTTGGCTGTGCGTTGGATGTGCGCTGGCTGTGCGTTGAATGCGCGGTGCATGCGCGGTGCATGCGCGGACCATTCGTTCCGTGCGCTAGCAACACGCTGTGCATTCGTTGGCTTTTTTAACATGTGCGCCCTGTATACGCTCTCTATGCGCCATGTATGCGCGCAGCGCGCTAGCAACACGCTGTGCATTCGTTGTCAACTCGCTAGCTTCTCCCAAATCCTGACAAAAGTTGGGCGCACAACGACGCACTGATCTATTTTCCATTTTTTGATTAATTTTCAGTGCGCGGGCCGTGCGTCGTGTATGTGTGACTGGGGCATTAAGGGAAATAATTATTATGGGCAAAAGAGCAAAATTGTGGAAATCATACTATAGAAGCAAGAGTGAAATTATGCGAATACACAATTTTACCTTTCTTCCTAAATAACAGTGAAACATGGACTAACTTAACTAAGAAAGAAGTAAACATGTTGCAGGATATCCAAAATGATCCAAGAGATGGCGCTGTGGCATGTAAACATTGGCTCCCGAAGCGAGTTTTTTGCCGAAAATGTTTACTGAATGACGCGCTCGTTGACTAGCGACAGCGAGTGAAAATGCAGAAATTTTTTCTCTTCGATGCGAAATGCATCGGCCGGGCATTTCATTATTTACGAAAAGTCAACGGGCTGGCAGTAGGTAGGTACAGGAGTCAGCTCACGTCGTTGACGCCCCATTCATGCCAATCAACAAATAAGGCGGGGCTTATTGTGCCTACAGATATGCGAAAATGAAAGAAAAGAACTTAGCACTGTGCGCAAAACAGCGTGTTATATTCGTATTTGTGCCAAACTCTATTGTATGAAACAGTTCTAGCCTAGCAGAATGCCCTAGTTCCTGAGATCGGCTTTTCCACGACATGGTTTTCACCTTAGTTACCGTAATCTGGCGAGGCCACACTCTAAATTTGCACACACAGCTCTTCAATGAGCCACGGCAGGGATCGCGTCAGGCAGCGCCAGCGGCAACTGTACGCGGGCTAGAGATAACGGTTGCTATGCAATTAATGCAAAACACATGTGCGAAAAGCTACAATCGGCTGGAGCGTCAGTTTACTCATAACAATTCATACACATCATTCCTCCGCGGGTGAAGTAGTTCAGATATTTTACCAGCGCAGCGCGTTTATTTAAAAAAAAACTGCGGGATTAAACCATAAAAACAAGGCATTCTAACTATAATTTAAATAAAAAATAGTTTTAATTTTTAAACCCAGCATGGGTGCAACGTAACTTAATTTCTAGGCGAATTTTCTGCACTCGACTAGGCTACGGCCGAAAAGCCCTACCGTGGCTCATTGAAGAGCTGTGTGTGCAAATTTAGAGTGTGGCCTCGCCAGATTACGGTAACTAAGGTGAAAACCATGTCGTGGAAAAGTACGATTTATGTCAAAACGAAGGAAGCTACGCGGTTTGTAATACTACCGGAAGATAGAGTAAGGACCAGTGAACAAAAGAAGCTCATGTTTGTATACATTTGTATTTTTATTCACATCGAACTCGTACGACAAAAATGTAGTGAAATCAGTACCAAATCGCTGTCTTACTCCTTTGTCATTATACGCTCCTGATATAACATAACTAGACAGAGGGCACTCACGGAGAGTACATACCTCCGCGAGCATGTAACATGTATGTGCTCGCTGGTGGCGGCTGCTGACTGAATCGCCTGCTGCTAACTCTCCGCTCACTGGTGGCTGCTGCTGACACGCCACTCGCTGACTCGACGCGCTATCGATCGCGCGGTGCCCCCCGCTGCTGACTTGCCTCTCACTGGTGACTGCTGCTACCTCGCCACTCGCTGACTCGACGCGCTATCGATCGCGCGGTGGCTATACACACACACACACACACACACACACACACACACACACACACACACACACACACACACACACCTCAACACACCCACACACACACACACACACGTACAAACATACACGTACACACACACACACACACACACACACACACGCACACATACACACACGAACACACACACACACACACACACACACACACAAACACACACACACACACACGGGCCGCCCGAACCGAATCGCATTACCTCCCTTGCAACATCCGGTTTCGTTCAATACACTCACCTCCGTCGAAGGATTTGCACCGTCACACCACCAGTCACGAGCGGTCTACTGCTAATTCTAGCATCATCTAAATTAGCTCAGCAATTAACATCCTAGTATGAAGAAATCCTTCTTGTACTCCACTCGAAGTTACCGAACCGGTTAAACCTTCATGTCGCCGCCACAAAGACCGCTTTATGCCAGCCGTGCAATCAAATCGCTGCTTATGCCCGAAAATTATTCAAACAACTATAGCGTATTGCCATTTGCCCGCTTCCTAAGAGCACGCTCATGATAATATCCTTGCACCTCATTTTACATGCACTACTGATGTTGCAAATAAACTAATC
>NW_014577633.1:144783-169492 GCF_000485595.1 Priapulus caudatus | reverse complement strand
ATAAACCAATGCTAGGTATTCAGTTCAATAATGACCGAGAACAAATCTGTTTTCAGAAAGGGCTGTGCAGTACTACGTAGATAGAATCGGTTTAACTTTGGCATTGACTCTCTTAAGCTCGCGTAATTTCATTGTCATACTATTTATATTAAACGTTAACAAACGATAAAAGTATCCTGCTACCTATATACACAGCGGAGATAAGTAATGGGTTATATACTGCGACAAACAATATTCCATTGTAACTGGTGAAAAGGTTTTTAATTGGGCAGAGATGTAGGGATGCAAATGATGCGAGCGAAAGTATATTCGCGACATAGAAACAGATTTCGAAGACGTGCGAACATCTGTGTCCTTCCATGCGACGCGACGTACATGAAGATATTGTGATTTCTAGTGAGGTCAGCAGCCGTAAAATAGTCATTAGCGTTCGCAAGAAAAGCAGCAATATAAACAAGAACAGGAGTGGCAATAGCCCTGGTTCTCACCATCAGCGGATACTCCGAACGGCTGTTGTGCTGAAGGTAGAGCCACCGACAGCGATCGCCGCACGGGTTGAGAGAGTAGGTGTATCTTCCTTTAGAGGACTATCTAGGGAGAGGGAGGGGAGGCTAGAGAAAGAGAGAGAGAGAGAGAGAGAGAGAGAGAGAGAGAGAGAGAGGAGAGAGAGATGAGAGAGAGAGAGAGAGAGAAGGAGAGGAGAGAAGAGAGAGAGAGAGAGAGAGAGAGAGAGGAGAGAGAGAAGAGAGAGAGAGAGAGAGAAGAGGGCGCGAGTGTGACTCGAAACGTAACGTGCGTTGGGCAGTCAGAGTTTGGAGTTTTCAGGCTGTGCTATGTATCCAGTACCGTATTATACTCATGTGTGTATGTAGAATAAAACCTCTTTATATTTTATACACCATACGTGACTCTTTGGATCATCTCTGATTGCTGATTGTACGGAAGACGTACATTTCCACCATTACACCATATATGCGCGTGCACATGTTCATGGTACGCACACGCCCTATCAAAATCAGAATTAGTTAGTTAGTTAGTTATTACGCAGTTTAGTTTAGAATTAGTTAGTTACGCAGAATGAGCTAAAAACAGAAATCCTTTACTCTGCTGCGTGCCTCGTCAATTGATCCGAATCCAAACTAGTACGTGTTAATGAGGCTGATAGGGTCTATGTCCCCCAGGGTACTGCCGGAACGTACCCTGGGTACGGTCCGGTATACCGGAACGTACCCTGGTAACTATCTAGCTGATATGGTTAGGGTTAGTGTTAGGGTTAGGGTTAGAGTTAGAGTTAGGGTTAGAGTTAGGGTTATGGTTAGGGTTAGGGAGTAGGCGTAGGTAGACTCGTTAGTGGAGTAGGCGAGGTACGGTCCGGCATATTAGATAGTAGTATTTAGTTTACCCCAGGGTACGTTCCGGCAGTACCCTGGGGGACATAGACCCTATCAGCGTTAATGAGTATGCTCTTACACAGTGAATCCCATCCGTGCACGAATCATGATGTAATGCCTTCGCTATGCGCTCGTAAGCTTCGTGCATGCGTGTCGGCGGCCAAATTACCATACCTCCTCGATATGGGTGTGAAAGTGGCTGTCGAAGCATGTTTTACGTTAATTTTGCCTAAAGGATCTAGGGGGCGCGCTACTGTGGAATTCTAGAGTAGGTTTAAATTAGGTAAAAAAAATGTAAAGTCGGTAAACTAAACTAGGTTACAAAATTCGTGTTCGTCACACCAGTTTAACATGCCTATGGTGGTTAACAATCTACTCATGGTGGTAAAGATAGATAGGAGATATAGACCTATATAGACATATCATGTCTTCGAGTATGGGTAACACGGACATTTGGTACAGCGATCTTAGTGTCATAGGCCTCCTAAAGGGGCAGCCAGGTGAGAGAATGTTTATGTCGGTGTTTTATCTTATCAAATAAACCACGGAGTGGCTCAATAATTATGATCAACGCGGCCGCCTCTATTTCGTTATGAGCGGTCCCTCTCTATGTGACTCATATGTGACTAATTTCTGATAAATCACAGTAAACCCCATATATAACAGACTGAATCACACGTGGATGTTAGCATTTAAAAATAAAACAACAGTACAGTAACAGTGAATTGCATGACTATATTACCAATGAGAAATTTCGTTCCGAAATCGCTTTGCGTACGTCCACCGCAAGAATCCACCCCCAGCGTTAGATAATTGATCCGACAAGAATAATGTTTTATTTCGAGGCAACACATATGGGTTACATAATTTGTGAAATCTCGACGAACTAGAGATGTAAGAATGACTGCCGCCGTGTATACAGTTAAAGATTCCGACATTACACGTTACTGCCTTGCCAACATCGTTGTACAAAACATCGTTTACAAACGTCGTACCGATAGTTATACTTTCTTGGTAAAATCTTGAAATAAACGTGATCCCGAGCGATTTTGCCTGCCTGCCACACATGCATAGGTAGGTTTGCTTTGCCAATCTTAAAATGATTTTAAAAAAATCCCTAGATTACCCTTTGCAGTCCTATTTAAAGGGAATGCCATAGGCGTAGTGCCAATGAATGGAGGTGCGTAGAATTAGCGGTGAATAATATTTACAGATTCTATCAATCTGACATTAAACCCAAATGTTAATGATAGAGTTCTCTTACCTCTTAGAATGAGAACATACTCTATCCGGTATGTTCTGTATATACAGAATCAGATATATCGCGCTTCTACGCTATATAACGTAATAGGGAGACGTTACTAAAAGCATATATTATTCGAAAAGTCTACTATATTCGTTTACTCTATCGTCTTCTGCGTTAAAGCACTAGGAACATGTGTACTTTTGGTGTTATGCTAGGATACGCCCAGCTTAATGATTCTGTGCAAAATACTATAACAGGGTGTTTGCTGTCTATACACATCATGAACTCATCTATAACACAGAGCCTATTGGTTTAGATCCAGTTTTTTTTATTAAGATATATGGAAACAGCTCTAATAACTGAATAGTTTGTTATATATTACTGTATTATACTAACATAGAGTTGTTTCACTATACACAGAATGATATTTATGCAGAAATAATGTATCGCACAATCACATGCCTAATTGACTCCATCACTAACCTAAACGTCTATTTATTTTGTTCCAACGAATTCATTAAGTGCTTGGATTAAATGAATACAAATGAATATATTACATGTTTTACATGTTCATTTATAAGGATAAAAATAGATATGTTCTAGACTACTTAATCAATGTTACAACATAATGAGCTACTGTCTTACATTTATTATTGAGATATTATTAATAGAGTTTATTTGTGTTCACTTTTACAGATTTACTACGAATACACTATATGTGCACTCTCCGTTTATAGGTATATTACAAAACGACCCCATTAAAAGTTCCCATTGATATATATATATATATATATATCTACAATTTAACAAACAGACGTAAAACTGTACGCAACTTCATATCAAGCGGTAAAATGGTGGTTTACGTTAACAGCCAGGTCAAATCGTGGTTGCAACGTTCATCATCAAAATCTTTTCGCTTCTGCGTATGCTTTTTTTCATTTACATATGCAGGAAAAGATAAAATAAAATAATCGTTACGGGTCTAATCAGACACTAGACAATGTATTAATGAGAACCGGATAAAGTTGAAAAAGAAGAAGTAAAAGACAAAGAAAGAAAGAAAGAAAGCAGAAGCTATTGATACCAATAAGCAACTAACTGCAGCGGAACATAATGTCAGCATGCCCGGACATGGAGCACCTCATTCTTAGAGTTAAACTCAACCATGTCTAATAATAGCACCTAATACAACGTAATTATATGACTATGTATTACGTGGCTATAAATGTGTCATGGCATCACGCCTTTCTATATCAGCAAACATGCAACGCAATCGTAAATTCAGGCTTTATCTGAAATTTTACCGATAAATCAACACAATATATCTAGTAGATATATATAGATGTATGTATTTTGGTCACGTTTATACAAACTAAATCATATAGATGTAAGAATGAATGATTTTTGATTCTCCGGGATAATTTTGTTTTTAAGCTGCTGATGTTATATAAGATATACGTTTGACTCATATCCAACATAAACTAATTGTGCCGGCGATAAATGCATCTAGAGAAAAAAGCGGGGAAACAATTGTGCCTGATGGAAAGTATGAAACGCAAGTCGAGGACACATTATTTTCGTGTTTACTTCGAGATCTTGGTGACTCGAATAATGATCACGATTTTAGTGCCACTTATATCTATATGCTGTGTATTACGGCAAGACAGGGGCGTTATATTTTCAACTATCATTCATCGTACCGGCGACGCACATACATGAAGTATATCCACAGGAATTACCAATTCACTTCTAGGTGAAACTACTTCTTCGCCGCACATCTGAAAATCTCTTTTCAAATCGTACGCTTTTTTTTCTTCGACCAGCGCGATCAGCTGATATAGATGGCGACGACACGTCATGGTGAACGTCGGCAACGAGGTGTAGTTGCTGGTTCTGCTGCACCGTCTCGGAACCCAATCCCTCCTCGCCAGCATGTTTCGTTAGTACCGCACTTTCATCTGTTTCGTCTACAGCAGCGAAGGCGGCATTTCCGTACGCTGTGCTCCTCTTTCTTGCCACGTCGCTACGACGTCTCGTATTGTTGGCGAGAACGTTAGTGCCGTCGTCGCCGTCATAGTCGTCATCGTCGTCGTCGTCGTCGTCGTCGTCGTCGTCGTCGTCGTCGTCGTCGTCGTCGTCGTCGTCGTCGTCGGTCTCTTCGCGCTGTTTGAACGCGATCGCGCTGCTTTTGCGTCGCATCTCCGCGTAGTATGGGTTGGGGTTAGTCTTCTCGTCGCTGAACCGTCTCATGATCCCCTTCGTTGTTTCGTTAGACGAAATCTGCAAGGTACTCACGCGTCTTTTGAACTCGGCGAAAGCCTCAGGTTTCATGGTCATGCGACGGAAAATCTTATTCTCTTTGGGCCCCTATAAAGACGGGAAGAACTTAGATAAAAGAACCACTGAGGACGTAAAACACTTGAGGTTTATACGATCAATGCCATGGGAAATGGCGCTTACGAGGAGAAACGCTTCAATGTCAGGAAGAAGGCAACGAAATAGAAGAATAAGATAAAAGAAAAACAAGAAGAAGAAGAAGAAGAAAGGAAAGAAAGAAAGAAAGATGAAGAAGATGAAGATGAAGAAGAAGAAGAAGAAGAAGAAGAAGAAGAAGAAGAAGAAGAAGAAGAAGAAGAAGAAGAAGAAGAAGAATTAGCTATCTATCGACAACGCACAGAGGATTATTTAAAAAGAACATCTGATTTTTGAAAAGCATATTTGTAAAATGTGTATTTTTACATGTAAAGCAATCATTATTAACTCCCCTATTATTATTAAACTCATAGTCGATAATCTTGTTTTTGAACAAGATAAAAACACAAATTATCTAATTTAGAAGCAATATGAATTGAACTATTAGTTGACACTATATTACACTTATATAATATTACTAATATTACACACAATAAGTATTGTGTTGAATGTAAAACATGTAAAACATTACAATATAATTATTACATAAATATAAGTAATATAAATTCATTGGAAAATAATTCAACAATTTAAATTTTAACTATACATAGTTAAGACGTTCACACCTAAACTCCCTTTTTGATAGTTTACATTTTGTTAAATAATGCGAGTACTACCTACCGTGGCACAGTCACTTATCGCCTTATAAAGTATTTCGTGGTTCATTATTTTTCGTTTTTCATCTGTTTTCACTGAAATCTGACCGGCGAAGGAATGCATGACTCGTGGCGCCTCCCAGTGATGGATAACTTACCGTTAAGTCAAGCTCGCCCGTTTTGATCATCTGTAGTCGCTTTACCAATGCTTCCTCGTAGTTAACTATCGTTTGCCGCCTTTGTTTCGGGCGGTTTGCCATATTAACGATGGTCAGTCTTCGTCCATTCTCATCCACGGGAATCTCGTCATCTGGCCGTAATCCTAGCGAGTAATGCCATATCATTTTTTGATTATCACCACTATTGAATTAGTGCAATGTTTATAGCTTCACTAATGACCGCGTCACATTAGTACAGAGGATACGCTAAATCACAAGATAGGCATCTTATTAGAACGTCTAACGGGAGGTATTCGTGAGTATTGGCGATTGGCGTAATATAGTAGTTGGCCCAACTGCATTCGCGTTCGTCTTCGTCCGCGCCTGCGATAGTTTGCAGTTCCTTGACAAAGCTCTACACCGTTCATGTTACCGCTTGTTTATTCTTTGGTGTTTCCCACCACATGTCCGTAAGGGCTACGATGTGACTCATTGTTGTCCATCTATCGCAAATGATTGGTGTGATTTACAGTACAACTATACGATGTCAAGTTTAAACAGTAGAGCGTACTTACGTACGCTCTCCGCTGTAAATTGTGCTACTATAAATCCAAGCAATGCTGCCAATCCACGCGTGCAGACTCTCACTATGTTTTTCGTGTGATCCCCCATATTAGTCTATGTAGCCACCAATATTGTTAAGACATGCACCAAGTTATAGACTTTCAAGTACTTGACACTTTGAGGCGCCCATCTAAGGATTCGACTATATTAATGAATCGTTAACCCTTTAACGCTCTATTAAATATGTCCGTTTTCAAACTCATTTCCACTTCAAGAATGAACAGAATTAAGTCTAATTCTATCGTTAACACGAATCGCCAGCGAGTTACCTGTGTAAAAACATGGCCAACTAAGCTGCACTAGTAAGATTAGCACGTAGAAGACGAGGAGAAGAACCCGATAGGTTCCAAGAGGATCTTCTCGCACTGGAGTTCGTCCGAACGGCCAAGTAATATCGAGTTCGTTAATCTGCAGTTAAGAGCCCAGCAGTTATGATGAGAAGACCGTTGGCCATCGAGAAGAAGAAGACGGCTTTGTTACGCAGATTCCTTAGTGTCAACATCTACTTTAGCCTTCTCCTCCTTCTCCTCCTCATCAGTCTATACGAATGAAAACAGATTCATTAACGTCGTCTGTAACTGTCCTTACGTCCTTACTTGATATGTTCTATTGAATATATATATTAATATTATATATATATATATATATATATATATACTGGCTACCAATTATTCACAAAATCATCTATTTCCAGTAAATTCGTCCTAATTACTCCAATGATAACAGCGGACTGCAGTTTACTAGAGCAAGCCCGTTAATTGGAAATTCACTAGATGCGTGATCGATTTAGTTTGTCGATATAGTTGGGGCAATAAAGATGTAATTGCTTCTAATCGAAATGCGTTTCTTCTCACCAGTTTTGACGAGTACAGGTAGCGTGCTATGAGACCCTTCCAGAATTTGACATCTTCTTCTTCTAGGTTGGTGTAAACGCCATCCTCCATACAGTCATCAGTTATCCAGTCGGGATTCTGCAGGTCATCTAACGATAGATTTTCCTCGTTGCTCTCTGACGACTCTGTAAGAATCACTTAAACGCATCAAATAACATAAAGTCACCCGTTATACGGGCGAGAGTCTCGACTCTAAATTGTGAATTATTATTGTGGCTTTGTGAATTCACATAGTATCGTTGCGATTTAGAGACTTGCCATCGTCCTGTGGATGCTCTATTAGCTGACCCAAGGACAGTGCTTTCATCTTGAGCAACAAGCATTTGAATTGGAACGCTTGACGTTCGGGTACAATGCAGCAAGTTAGTTTGCAACATTCGGCCACAGGTGATTTGCACATAGGCACCGTCTTCTTCTCTTTTGCTTTTGTTTGGTTTAAGAATATTTAGAAACTGCCAGGGGGCTGTAGACTTTTGTTTCTCCTCTACTTTCTTAATTTTTTCCTTGGCTAGATCTTCTTTGATTTCTGCTTTTGCATTTTGTTTCTGCGACCTGGCCCAAAGAAATTATCGTTATTGTATTTTAACTGAATAATTAAGCTAAAATCTAACTAAATGTTATGTTAAAACCAGTTCACTCTTTAAACTAACAGCGAGTTATTCTTTATACTGTTCTTGTACTTTTTTCTCTTTATTTAATCGTTGTAAAAGATGAAGATCATTAAAGAACATGAGTTATCCATAAACTATACTGGTTTGTCATCTAATACAACTCATTATACCTCTCGCTGTGCCCCCAAGAAACATTGTTCAGATTGCAGATAGAGTAGATAATGAGCAGCATGTACATAGATGGAACGGAGTATGAAGTAGAGCACAGAAGTGAGGAAGACAGTTCATCACCTCCTCAGGATGCATAAACCCAGCCAATAAAGTTAGCACCTGTAAAATGTTACAGACAATGCCTCTATGTAAGTAAGCAATCTTTCTCATTCTAAGAAAACCTCCTATAGGTTAAGAATGCAAAAAAACTTTTTTTGTTCAGAGACATTATTTGTACAAAAAACTGGCCAACTAAATACAAAATAACAAAATAACAAAATAGCTAACATTATTGTTAGGCATTTCAATTTTGTACGATAACAAACAGTATTAAATTATTGATAATCAGTAGTGTTCATGCACATATATTTTTGATATTAAAAAAAGTAGAATATGTATTTTAAACTATTCACTACAGCTTTATTAACACGAATCAAAGGCATATAGACTGTTTATTTGCGCTCTTGTTATCTGCTCCCGAATATTTGGCTTAATTAAGATCCATTACATTCCTGCACCAGCTGTTCTTTCTAATATGCACACGAAAGAGATCGCCAGCCGTATATCGTGATGTTTTCCGCATTTACTAACCGATTATCAAAATAGGTGCACAAACGCTGTTGCGCGAAGTAGTCCATCGGTTTGGATCTTGTATCGCCATGCCGATGATAACGGTCATCATAACGAAGCCAGTAACAATGGAGAGCACTGCAGCATACTTTAAGCCTGTTGATGAATTCAACACAATAAATAATTAAGACAGCAGCAAAAAAGGTTGAAACGAGGCGACTAATAATATCCATTCCGATCCGCCTTATATGTTTTAACATTTACACGGGTTAATAACTGTCACTTTATGTAGTTCATCCTGTGGAAGTCAAGTAATGTTTCAGATGAAGCTTAACGTTGACTCTTAATTAGTAAAATGACACCATAAATCATTGAGAATCATTTTCTTGAAAAGAAATTTTCATAATCAACCGTGTGGTTTCAGCCACGGGGACTTTTGGAATTATTAGTCCATGTGATATAAGTAAAATCGTTGCTGCGACGTTTCGGCAATTTGTCTATGGCTCACGCCGACGGTCTGTGGGAACGGCAGCGAAGTTTAATTACGTTACACTCACCTGTACGTCCGACTTCGCGGTAAGACATACGAAGAAGAATCCGAAGACAGGAATGAAGTTAAGGAAGAATGCCGTCCAGATGTCGATGTCGAATGCTCCTGACAGTGCACCTACCAACATCATGAACGTCGTTCCGGGTCCAATGATACTGCTAGACAGCATCACTACTTGGTAGATGATGTACCTGTACCGTACCGTAATGAGATTTGATTACAGGTTGAGACTCACATCTTACCTTGAATTGTGGTTGGTAGTGTGTAAGCCTACGTGTTTTTATAGACACCTCTAGGGATAACTCTCTCTGTTTACCAATAATACGCATCACCATTATTTTGTTTATTTATACCGTATCGGAAGTTATAATAAACCCATAAGTGTCATCTAGGGTGGTCATAATAATAATAATAATATAATAATAAAATAAATAATAATAATAATAATAATAATAATAATAATAATAATAATAATAATAGTTAAATATAATAATAATAATAATAATAATAATAATAATAATAATAATAGAATATAATGAATAATAAAATAATAATAAATCATCTCATAATAGCGAAGTCTCCTGGCCCAGACAAGCTGCACATCTGGATAACATTTAATGCCCTCCATAAACAACTAACCATGGGCCTTTGAATGACACCATCAAGGATCCAAGCAATAGCCCTAAGTGGTTGACATCAGGAATCACTTTCCTTCTTTCAAAAGGCAAGGATACAAAAAAACCTAAAAACTATCGACCAATCACTTGCCTGCCTACCACCTACAAGATTCTCACTGCCTGCCAATCAGCAACCGCCTCTACAAACTTACAGAGAGCGACATTCTCACAGATGAGCAGAAAGGCTGTAGAGAGCAGTCTAGAGGGTGCAAAGACCAATTCTCATTAGTAACATGATTGTGAGCATGGCCAAAAAGCTCAAGAGGAACTAGGAAGGCGTGGATTTGATTATAAGAAAGCCTTCGACAGTGTCCCACATTCCTGGATTCTCGCAGCATGAGAATCTACCGTGTGTCACCAACCATCATTCAGTCATGGAAGCTTACATGAAGAAATGGAAGACTGAAATGCTCCTCTTCACTCAAGGAGGCTGCCTCAGGACAGAAGATATTCTCAATCAAAGAGAGGAATCTTCCAGGGTGACTCGCCTCTCTCCCCTCCTATTCTGCTTAGCACTAACACCGCTTACCAACATGTTGAATAGACAGGCCTGGGATTTACAGTCGATAAACACAATACCATCAGCCACCTGCTCTACATGGATGACCTTAAACTGTTCACCAAGAACGAATACGAGTTGGAGCAGGCTTGGTAACAGTCAAAGCATTCAGTGATGACATCAAATGGAGTTTGGCTTGGAAAAGTGTGCAACCGCCAATCTTAAAAGGTGGTAGCTAGAAAAAGTCGAAATATTGAGCTAATGACAGACAGCCCTACAAAGTCTAAACACGAGGACACCTACAAAATATCTTGGTGTAGACGAAAGTGATGGTATTCAGCATGCAAAGATGAAGGAGAACATTGCTAAGGAGTCTATCGCCGAGTTCGCCTACGTTCTCAAGTCTGAGCTCTGCTTAAAAACAAGATAACAGCGATCAATAGCCTGGCACTCCCAGTCCTTACAGCTTCGGGGTGATCAACTGGCTGCGATCAGATATCGAAAGGATGGATCGCAAGACAAGAAAGCTACTAACCATGCACGGTCTCCATAACCCAAAAGCAGATGTAGGGCGACTGTACATCAAGAGGCAAAATGGTGGTCGTGTCTCAGTGAACTGATGTCTGGTACAACACTGCCATTGTAGGTCTAGGCGACTACAATCGAGCTAAGGAAGACAAATTACAAAGCTTATCAAAATTCATCAGTCTGGAATATCAAACACGCTCTCTTACGCGAGGCTAAAGAAATCAAAGCCAAGTACTTGTCTATCAGCCCGCCAGCCAAACCTCAACAAAGCAGAGACTGAAGACCAATATAGAAGCAGGAGAAGATCGAGGTATTGAAGAACAAGCCTTTGCATGGAAGCATTCTACAAGAACCTCGACAGGCCATTTGTCGACAAGACTGCAAGCGTTGCCTGGCTCAGTATTCCGGGCTCAAAGGGAGACAGAAAGCCTGATCATTGCAGCTCAGGACCAAGCTCTCAACACCAGATACCATCAACGCAAGATCCTCAAGCAACAGGTCAACAGCAAGTGCAGAATGTGCAGCAAAGCAGAGGAGACTATCAGCACATCATTTCCGGATGGGACAGTGCTGGCCCCAACCGAGTACATAAATCGCCATAACAGTAGCCAGCTATCTGCACTGGTCAATCTGCAGTGAACTTGGTGAGCAAGTACCTGACAAGTGGTATGAACATACTCCGAGACAGTTACCAACATCGGAGATACACATAATGTGGGGATGGCGGTTCAGACAGATCGCACGATACCTGCAAACCGCCCTGATATATGTGCTCCACAACAGGAAGAAAAACGATGCCTGTTGATTGACGAGCCGTACCAGATGACTCTAACATTATTGGTAAAGGAAAGGGACAAACTCACCAAGTACAAAGATCTGGAGATTGAAATTAGGAGGATGTGGAATACAAAGACGAGAATTGTACCAGTGGGTGGTTGGAGCCCTTGGCTCTCTAAAGAATGGTTTTGAGAAGAACCTTAAGGAAATCCCTGGCAACACACTGCCCAAGAAGTGAAAAAATCGCACTACTGGGAACAGCACACATCCTGCGAAAAATTCTGGATTGAATCCTATGTCCCAGGTTGGGACACGGTCAACCCAGAAGCCACCGGCTAATGCCTGGATCCACTTGGAAATAATAATTAATAATAAGAAGAAGAAGAAGAAGAAGTGCAGAAAATCGCCTATATCAAGGCCACACCGGCTATAATGCCGTGATCCACTTTGGAAATAATAATAATAATAATAATTAAAAGTATTACTACTAACTACTACTACTACTACTACTACTACTACTACTACTACTACTACTACTACTACTACTACTACTACTACTAATTACTACTAGAATCGCCCGCTTCAAAAGCTCGATGCCGCTTAGACTAGTTTCCCAGTCATATGACGAGCAGAACCGAAATGCATTGCATCTCGGATGAATCGGACATGTAGCCAAATTGTGTCATTAATGTCATTGTGTCATTGTGTCATAATGTCATTGTGTAATTAGACATACTACTATTACTACTACATTGGTACACGTGAACACGTATCGACATTTCTGACCCGAAAGACATCGTATCGTTCTTGCTGACAACGTTCTTGTAGTCAGCCAACAGGTCTACGATGTTGGCCATTGTAGATGGCACCCAGCGTCGGCGCTGTTTGAAGAAATCGAAGAAACCCTCAGGCGCATTCGTGAAAGCGTCGGCGGCTGCCGAGTATTCCACCCTGTATCCCTGCTGCAGTAGCAGCGTGCAGAGCCACCTATCTTCGCCTATAAAATCACAGTTCATATTGCTTCGTAAATAAGCACAAGTTACACACAGGGCCCGATTTAGACATGTGGAGGCCCCTTGGGCAGCCATCATTTGTGGAGGCCCACCCTACCTTAGAAAGAATACTAAAAACTAAAAGGTAACAAGACATAGATACATATCATGTGTGTAGGGCTATCTTGCAAAATAAAAAAGTTAACTGCAATAAGAGAGCGAATATTGGCTACGTTGAACCGTTGGTACGTTTCTCCCTGTAGTTGACTATACCATTCACAAACAAATACAATATGGGTTATGCCGCTATGTCCTACGTATGTAAGATGTAAAATGCGCACAATAACGGTTTGGTTTTGATTGATACGGGTTGCGTGCATGTCATTCAGGTCAGCCTATATTTTTCCTTAACATTAAAAAAAAAAATCAAATATGTGGAGGCCCCTGGTTTGTGGAGGCCCGTGGGCAGCTGCCCACTCTGCCCACTCCTAAATCGGGCCCTGGTTACACAACACTATAGAAGCGCGCCTTTTAACAAATGTGTTGACACACGATTGTTGTCCCGTGCTATTCTTACATAGTTATTATACGTTGTAGTGATGTTATTTGGGGGGGGGGGGTTAAATGTTGATCGGGTGCTGTCGTCGTTTATTATGCTGTTTAAATTATTGCTAACACGACGTTAATTTTGTTACGAAACATTTGGTTATATATTTCATAGTTTGAAACGTACATTGCATTTGGCGGCTCTTTTTTGCCTGGAATTGCCTCCTTTAACTGCCGGGAATTTGCCGAATGTTATAGTAGAGATTATGAATACTGTTACGTAAACTACGTATACGAGCTCAAACAGGTGATTCTGCAGGTCATCTAACGATAGATTTTCCTCGTTGCTCTCTGACGACTCTGTAAGAATCACTTAAACGCATCAAATAACATAAAGTCACCCGTTATACGGGGAGAGTCTCGACTCTAAATTGTGAATTATTATTGTGTTTGTGAATTCACATAGTATCGTTGGATTTAGAGACTTGCCATCGTCCCGTGGATGCTCTATAGCTGACCCAAGGACAGTGCTTTCATCTTGAGCAACAAGCATTTGAATTGGAACGCTTGACGGTTCGGGTACAATGCAGCAAGTTAGTTTGCAACATCGGCCACAGATGATTGACATAGGACCGTCTTCGTTTTCTTTGCTTTTGTCTGGTTTAAGAATATTTAGAAACTGCCAGGGGGCTGTAGACTTTTGTTTCTCCTCTACTTTCTTCATTTTTTCCTTGGCTAGATCTTCTTTGATTTCTGCTTTTGATTTTGTTTCTGCGACCTGCATGGCAAAGAAATTTATCGTTATTTATTTAACTGAATAATTAAGCTAAAATCTAAACTAAATGTTATGTAAAACCAGTTCACTCTTTAAACTAACAGCGAGTTATTTCTTTATACTGTTCTTGTACTTTCTTTCTCTTTATTTAATCGTGTAATGAAGATGAAGATCATAAAGCACATGAGTTATCCATAACTATACTGGTTTGTCATTATACCAACTCATTATACCTCTCGCGTGCCCCAAGAAACATTGTTCATATTGCAGATAGAGTAGATAATGAGCAGCATGTACATAGATGGAACGGAGATGAAGTAGAGCAAGAAGTGAGGAAGACAGTCCATCACCTCCTCAGGATGCATAATCCCAGCAATAAAGTTAGCACCTGTAAAATGTTACAGACAATGCTCTATGTAAGTAAGCAATCTTTCTCATTCTAAGAAAACCTCCTATAGGTTAAGAATGCAGAAAAAACTTTTTTTGTTCAGAGACATTATTTGCTACAAAAAACTGGCAACTAAATAACAAAATAACAAAATAACAAAATAGCTAACATTATTGTTAGGCATTTCAATTTTTTACGATAACAAACAGTATTAAATTATGATAATCAGTAGTGTCATGCACATAGATGTTGATATTAAAAAATTGTAGAATATGTATTTTAAACTATCACTACAGCTTTATTAACACGAATCAAAGGCATATAGACTGTTTATGCGCTCTTGTTTATCTGCCGGAATATTTGGCTTAAATAAAGATCTATACATCCTGCACCAGCTGTTCTTTCTAATATGCACCACGAAAGAGATCGCAGCGTATATCGTGATGTTTTCCGCATTTACTAACCGAATATCAAATAGGTGCACATCGCTGTTGGCGACAGTAGTCCATCGGTTTTGATCTGTATCGCCATGCCGATGATAACGGCCATCATAACGAAGCAGTAAACAATGGAGAGCACTGCAGCATACTTAAGCTGTTGATGAATTCAACACAATACAATAATAAGACAGCAGCAAAAAAGGTTGAAACGAGCCGACTAATAATATCCATTCCGATCCCGCTTATATGTTTTAACAGTTACACGGGTTAATAACTGTCACTTTATGTAGTTCATCCGTGGAAGTCAAGTAATGTTTCAGATGAAGGTTAACGTTGACTCTTAATTAGTAAAATGACACCATAAATCATTGAGAATCATTTCTTGAAAAGAACCTTTCATAATCAACCCGTGTGGTTTCAGCCACGGGGACTTTTGGAATCATTAGTCCATGCGATATAAGTAAAATCGTTGCTCCGCTGTTTCGGCAATTTGTCTATGGCTCACGCCGACGGTCTGTGGGAACGGCAGCGAAGGTTAATTACGTTACACTCACCTGTACGTCCTCCTTGGCGGTAAGACATACGAAGAAGAATCCGATGACAGGAATGAGGTTAAGGAAGAATGCCGTCCAGATGTCGATGTTGAATGCTGCTGACAGTGCACCTACCATCATCATGAACGTCGTTCCGGGTCCAATGATACCGCTAGACAGCATCACTACTTGGTAGATGATGTACCTGTACCGTACCGTAATGAGATTTGATTACAGGTTGAGACTCACATCTTACCTTGAATTGTGGGTTGGTAAGTGTGTAAGCCTACGTGTTTTATAGACACCTCTAGGGATAACTCTCTCTGTTTACGCAATAATACGATCACCTATTATTTTGTTTATTATACCGTACTCGAAGTTATAATAAAACCCCATAAGTGTCATCTAGGGTGGCATAATAATAATAATAATAATAATAATAATAATAATAATAATAATAATAATAAGTAATAAATAATAATAATAATAATAATAAATAATAATAATAAATAATAATAAATTAATAATAAATAATCATATCAAATAGGAAGTCTCCTGGCCGCAGACAAGCTGCACAACTGATAAGCATAACTATAAACACTAACCAGGGCCTTGAATGACACCATGCAAGGATCCAAGCAATATGCCCTAAGTGGTTGACATCAGGAATCACTTTCCTTCTTCAAAAGGCAAGGATACAAAAGAACCTAAAAACTATCGACCAATCACTTGCCTGGCCTACCACCTACAAGATTCTCACTGCTGCAATCAGCAACCGCCTCTACAATCACTTACAGAAGAGCGACATTCTCACAGATGAGCAGAAAGGCTGTAGAAGAGCGTCTAGAGGGTGCAAAGACCAACTTCTCAATTAGTAACATGATTGTGAGCATGGCAAAAAAGCTCAAGAGGAACCTAGGAATGGCGTGGATTGATTATAAAGAAGCTCTTCGACAGTGTCCACATTCCGGTATTCTCGCAGCCATGAGAATCACCCGTGTGTCACCACCATCCATTCATTCAGTTCATGGAACTACAATGAAGAAATGGAAGACTGAAATGCCTCTTCTCACTCAAGGAGGCTGGCCTCAGGACAGAAGATACTCAATCAAGAGAGGAATCTTCCAGGTGACTCGCTTCTCCCTCCTATCTGCTGTTAGCACTAACACCGCTTACCAACATGTTGATAGACAGGGCCTGGGATTTACAGTCGATAAACACAAACCATCAGCCACTGCTCTACATGGATGACCTTAAACTGTTCACCAAGAACGAATAGAGTTTGGAGCAGGCCTTGGTAACAGTCAAAGCATTCAGTGATTGACATCAAAATGGAGTTTGGCTTGGAAAAGTGTGCAACCGCAATCTTAAAAGGTGGTAAGGCTAGTAAAAGTCCGAAAATATTGAGCTTATGACAAGACACCTACAAAGTGCTAAACCACGAGAACACCTACAAATACTTTGTGTAGACGAAAGTGATGGTATTCAGCATGCAAAGATGAACGAGAACATTGCTAAGGAGCTATCGCCGAGTCGCCTAGTTCTCAAGTCTGAGCTTTGCTAAAAACAAGATAACAGCGATCAATAGCCTGGCACTCCCAGTCCCCGATGTACAGCTTCGGGGTGATCAACTGGCTGCGATCAGATATCGAAAGGATGGATCGCAAGACAAGAAACTACTAACCATGCACGGTCTCCATAACCCAAAAGCAGATGTAGGCGACTGTACATCAAGAGGCAAAATGGTGGTCGTGGTCTCATTGAATGATGTCTGCGTACAACACTGCCATGTATGGTCTAGGAGACACATCGAGCTTAAGGAAGACAAATTTACAAAGCTTATCAAAATCATGCAGTCTGGAATAATCAAACACGCTCTCTACGCGAGGCTAAGAAAAAAGCCCAAGTACTTGTTCTCTTCAGCCCGCCAGCCAACCTCAACAAAGCAGAGACTGAAGACCAATATAGAAGCAGAGAAGATCGAGGTATTGAAGAACAAGCCTTTGCATGGAAGATCCTAACAAGAACCTCGACAGCCATTTGTCGACAAGACTGCAAGCGTTGCCTGGCTCAGTAGTTCCGGCTCAAAGGGAGACAGAAGCCTGATCATTGCAGCTCAGGACCAAAGCTCTCAACACCAGATACCCAACCAAGATCCATCAGCAACAGGTCAACAGCAAGTGCAGAATGTGCAGGCAAAGCTAGAGGAGACTATCAGCCACATCATTCCGGATGACAGTGCTGGCCCCAACCAGAGCATAAATCCGCCATAACAAGGTAGGCCAGCTATCTGCAACTGCGTCAATCTGCAGTGAACTGGTGAGCAAGTACTGACAAGTGGTATGAACATACTCCGAGACCAGTTACCAACATCGGAGATACTACCATAATGTGGGATATGGCGGTCAGACAGATCGCACGATAACCTTGCAAACCCGCCCTGATATAGTGCTCCAACAACAGGAAAGAAAAACGATGCCTGTTGATTTGACGTAGCCGTACCAGAGTGACTCTAACATTATGTGAAGGGAAAGGACAAACTCACCAGTACAAAGATCCTGGAGATTGAAATTAGGAGGATGTGGAATACAAAGACGAGAATTGTACCAGTGGTGGTTGAGCCTCTGCGTCTCTAAAGAATGGTTTTGAGAAGAACCTTAAGGACATCTGGCCAACACACTGCCCAAGAAGTGCAAAAATCGCACTACTGGGAACAGCACACATCTGCGAAAAATTCTGGATTGAATCCCTATGTCCCAGGTTGGGACACGGTCAACCCAGAAGCCACGCGCTAATGCCGTGATCCAACTTGGAATAATAATAATAAAAGAAAAGAAGAAGAAGAGTGCAGAAATCGCCTAAATACAAGGCCATGCACCGGCTATAATGCCGTGATCCACTTTGAAATAAATATAATAATAATAATTAAAAGTAACTATACTAACTACTACTACTACACTACTACTACTACTATCTACTACTACTACTACTATAACTACTACTAATAACTACTACTACTACTACTACAATTACTACTAGAATCGCCCGCTCACAAAAGCTCGATGCCGCTTAGACTAGTTTAATCCCAGTCCAATGACGAGCAGAACCTGAATGCAGGATCATGTAGCCAAATTGTGTCATTAATGTCATTGTGTCATTGTGTCATAATGTCATTGTGTAATTAGACATACTACTATTACTACCTACATTGGTACACGTGAACACGTATATCGACATTTCTGACCCGAAAGACATCGTATCGTTCCTGCTGACAACGTTCTGTGTCAGCCAACAGGTCTACGATGTTGGCCATTTAGATGGCACCCAGCGTCGCGCTGTTTGAAGAAATCGAAGAAACCCCAGGCGCGATCAGTGAAAGCGTCGGCGGCTGCCGAGTATTCCACCCTATATCCCGGCTGCAGTAGCAGCGTGCAGAGGCCACCTATCTCGCCTATAAAATCACAGTTCATACTTGCTTCGTAAATAAGGCACAATTACACACCAGGGCCCGATTTAGACATGTGAGGCCCCTTGGGCAGCCATCATTTGTGGAGGCCCACCCTACCTTAGAAAGAATACTAAAAACTAAAAAGGTAACAAGACATAGAACATACATGTGTGAGGGCTATCTTGCAAAATAAAAAAGGTTTACATGAATAAAGAGAGCGAATATTGCTACGTTGAAAGCCGTTGGTACGTTTCTCGCCTGTAGTTGACTATACCAATTCACAAACAAATACAATATGGGTTATGCCGCTATGTCCTACGTATGTAAGATGTAAAATGCGCACAATAACGGTTGGTTTTGATTGATACGGGTTGCGTGCATGCATTCAGGTCAGCCTATATTTTTCCTTAACATTAAAAAAAAAAAATCAATATGTGGAGGCCCCTGGTTTGTGGAGGCCCGTGGCAGCTGCCCACATCTGCCCACTCCTAAAATCGGGCCCTGGTACACAACAGCTATAGAAGCGCGCCTTTTAACGAAATGTGTTGACACACGATTGTTGTCCCGTCTATTCTTTACATAGTTATTAATCGTTGTAAGTGATGTATTTGGGGGGGGGGTTAAATGTTGATCGGTGCTGTCGTCGTTTATTATGCTGTTTTAAATTATTGCTAACACGACGTTAATTTTGTTACGAAACATTTGGTTATATATTCACTAGTGAAACGTACATTGCATTTGGCGGCTCTTTTTGCCTGGAATTGCCTCCTTTAACTGCGCGGGAAATCGCCGAATGTTATAGTAGAGATTGTGAATACTGTTACATAAACTACGTATACGAGCTCAAACAGGTGTACATAGCGCTGTAATTTCATTATCCTACCCCTCTATCCATATATAGGCACGTATATACGCACGCACATACCACACACACACACACACACACACACACACACACACACACACACACACACACCACACAACACACACACCACGACAGAATTCGTGCGATGCATGAAAAGCGCGATACGTTACCCTCGCGCCTGGTGATAAACAACCGTAACAGTCTACGTACGTGCGCTAAATGATTATGATATCCAGTGACATTATGTAAGCCCGGCGCACACGTGAGTTATTTTACTCAAGTAAAATGACGCATGAGTCAAATTACTCAACGAAAATCCGCCGCACACGTGAGTAAAATGACGCATGCGTCAAATTACTCAACGAAAATTCGCCGCACACGTGAGTAAAATGACGCATGCGTCAAATTACTCAACGAAAATCCGCACACGTGAGTAAAATGACTCCTGAGTCATTTTACTTGAGTAAAATAACTCACGTGTGCGCCGGCGTAGGTAAATAATATTCGTGCATGCATGCGATGAAACGTTTAGAGGGAATTTAGGAGCGCACTTCGACGAGATGCACGATTACGACCAGGATGTACGGAGGACCATAATCTGGGTGTGCAAACGTTTTAAACAAACAATGTAATTTGTGCAGTGAAATAGACGCACACGAGATAAGCTATAACCTGATCGTGCGGCCGCACGCCATGCTGGGTGGAAGGTACAACAACGCACGCCCACGCACGCCCGCTCACACTCACTCGCTCGCACGCACGCACGAACACACACGCACGCACGCACAAGCACGACCAGCTATACCTTGATCATACTGCACGTAGTGCAGGGCCTCGCTGGAGGGCGTTGTGTATCGTTTCAGGACATTGGGCGCCAGCAGGGCGCTGGCACGGAACAGGCTGAAGCATCCCGGACTGCAGAGCACGCAGCCTAGCATGTGCTCGGTCGACTTCTGCAGCCAGTGTCCGATCGCGTACTCGAACTTCTGGTACCACACCATCGGGCCTGTCGGGTCGATAAACGCACTGAATCACACTGACACTGACAAACAACGCTACAACACTCGCGTGAGAAGAAGCGTTTTGCAGAAAGATCAGAAATGTGCCAAGCAGCGCGTCGTTTTGGTTGTTCGTGTAATAACTTGCACCAAGTACTAATTCACTAAATATCGTCTATATAAGTATCTCGACTGTGCCCAGCACGTAGTGCTATTTGCCAGCGGCTATAGCGTTCAGACGATCATAAAATAAAAATGTTAAATTAATAAAACAAAAATGGCACAATAGTTAGCCGTGCCATGCTTACACGAGATGGATTAGTGAAATATGATCCAACTACACATATGATTTCGCAATCGTATACCGCGATAGAAAATGATACGGTAGACGTTTTTTTGTAAAGCTGTATAATGTTCACTACCTCATCAATTGCAAAACCCGATGGCTAGCAATAAGATACGAATGTTGAAATAGCAAGACACATCTCTTAAGCTGAGTTTACACTATGGTCAAGTCGACGAAAAGTATATTCATGGAAATGTTTTTCAACGTTCTATCAACCTTTCTATGTGATGTTCAAAGTTTTTACGTTATCGCTGGCGAGTCGGCAAATGTTTCAACAATTGACCCGCACTGTGCGCACGGGGAGCCATGGATACGCATTTTTTCACGTATTAATTCGCGCCAGTGTGGAGCCGATAGCAGAAACGCGCTCTTTCCCTGGTTGGTGGTACGCACCTCTTGATTGCTATTATCGGAGTAGCTGAGTGACAATTACAATTAACTTGATCAACTCGCTGACCAAAAGTTGAGAAAATAGAACATGTTCTAAATTCTCAATCAGTTGCTATCAACTTGTTAACCGCTCAAATTTTACGTTTACACTGCCGACTTTCGGTAGATTACTAGAAATGTTTATCAGCTTGTCAACTTTTCAGCAAAATAGGCTACCCTATTAAATTTAGATGAACATCATTAGAAAATTACAAGCGAGACAGGTATAAACCATCTGGTGAACGAGTTTGGAGACCGAGTTGAAAGAGAATAGATATAACGCGTGGAATCTAATTATCGGGAAGAAGATAAATAATACTTTGCAATTAAAAAATATGTGATTCAGCATATTAAAATCACGAATTCGTTATGAGGGCACGAAATAGATTAATACATTTATCATAACAGATTATTAACAACAGGTAATTATAACTGTTTACCTGATCCGATCGGCTGAATTCTTCCGCACGCTGCGCCAAGACTCAAATTCCTTTTCATCAAGTCGACTAACGTGATTACTGCTGAGGGTTTGAAGTCCACATCTCCATCAAGAGCGAGTATATACGTATTATCACCAAACCTTTGTTTCGTATACGCATCAACATTCATCAGGTCGTATAGTCTATATCCGAGCAGATAGTACATGTACATGACCTGTAATAGGGAGAGCAAAATGTGATAAGTTCGTTGAGCAAATGAGCAATCGTTCGCAAGCACGCACGCACACACGCACGCACGCACATGCCATATCATTTTTTGATTATCACCACTATTGAATTAGTGCAATGTTTATAGCTTCACTAATGACGGTCACATAGTACAGAGGATACGCTAAATCACAAGATAGGCATCTTATTAGAACGTCTAACGGGAAGTATTCGTGAGTATTGGCGATTGGCGTAATATAGTAGTTGGCCCAACCTGCATTCGCGTCGTCTTCGTCCGCGCCTGGGATAGTTTGCAGTTCCTTGACAAGCTCTACACCGTTCATGTTACGCTGTTTATTCTTTGGTGTTTCCCACCACATGTCCGTAAGGGCTACGATGTGACTCATTGTTGTCCATCTATCGCAAATGATTGGTGTGATTTACAGTGCAACTATACGATATCAAGTTTAAACAGTAGAGGTACTACGTACGCTCTCCGCGTAAATTGTGCTACTAAATCCGAGCAATGCTGCCAATCCACGCGTGCAGACTCTCACTATGTTTTTCTGTGATCCCCCATATTAGTCTATGTAGCCACAATATTGTTAAGACATGGACCAAGTATAGACTTTCAAGTACTTGACACTTTGAGGCGCCCATCTAAGGATTCGATATATTAATGAATCGTTAACCCTTTAACGCTCTATAAATCTGTCCGTTTTCAACTCATTTCCATCAAGAATGAACAGAATTAAGTCTAATTCCTATCGTTAACACGAATCGCAGCGAGTTACCTGTGTAAAAACATGGCAACTAGCTGCACTAGTAAGATTAGCACGTAGAAGCCGAGGAAGAAGAACCCGATAGGTTCCAAGAGGATCGGCTCGCCACTGGAGTTCGTTCCGAACGGCCAAATAATATCGAGATCGTTAATCTGCAGTAAGAGCAGCAGTATGATGAGAAGACCGTTGGCCATCGAGAAGAAGAAGACGGCTTTGTTACGCAGATTGCTTAGTTCAACATCTAGTTTAGCCTTCTCCTCCTCCTCCTCCTCATCAGTCTATACGAATGAAAACAGATTCATTAACGTCGTGGTAACTGTCCTTACGTCCTTACAGATATGTTGCTATATATATATAGGTCCCCCGCACTCGACACTACAAGCCTATCGGTCATCCACGCGCTGTGATTGAATCTACACTGACCCGTCCGCAGCTTCGCCTAGTTAATCTATTATTTCCACTTGCTTTGAGCCTTTACAACGCCAGTGGAGATTAGAAGAGAAACGCAGCGTGACCAGAAGAAGCGACGATATAAGCAAGATACATACCACGTGCCCTCGCTGCTTAGTTTAAAGCACTGAAACCTGTTTTACATAACTTTTCACTTTCAGATTTCCGCTTTAATTAGTCTCTACCTTCGAATACATACACGATCGATACCCAATCTTCTCTGTCGGCATCCACGTCTGCACTCCACGCACAACCACATCCAACAGCCCAGCGAAGATCAAATCCGCAAGATCTAGCCTCCAACGGCAAAAGAATTCGCACGAAAGTCAGTATGTAGCAACTACAACAGTCTATCGCTCCTCACTCTGGCCACCTTTCTACATATTCCTTAAAGCCAGGACGAGATAGTCTAATCAGAAATCGAAGTAATCGCTTCCCTCTATTTCACCCTCATCCTGTCGGCCGTGAGTGGTGACCAAACTAAACTTGGCTGTCCTTGTACCGCCGTCACATGCCGTCTATCTAATTTCCCATCATATGCTTGGTTTGTTCTGCAAGGATGAAATGCCCCACTGTCGTCTTTGTGTCAGCCGTATAGAGGGCCATTCCCGCAGCTGTCTGTATCCGCCTACCTGGTCATTTAGCTTCCTGGCTAAAGTTCCAACGATTTACTAGTGTGATATACACTACACAGATATATCAATTTTAAATTGATATACTTTGAAACAACACCATCTTCGCAGTCAGAGACTCTCCCGTATTAAACGGGTTGACTTAATGTCATGCTGTAAGTGAGTGTCTTAGCAGAGTCGTCCCAGAAGTAAAGAAATACCGCGAGGAAAAATCTTCGTTAGATGCCCTAGGCAATCCCGACTGGATAACTGATGACTGTATACGGATGGCGTTTACCCACCACTAGAAGAAGAGCTGTCACATTCTGGAAGGGTCTCTAGCCGCACGCTACTGTCTCGTCAAAATCTGGTGAGCAAGAACACGCACATTTCGATTAGACCAGCCATTACATCTATTTTTTTATTTGTTTTATTTGTTTTATTTTTTATTTTTTTTATTTTTTATTTTTATTTGCCGCAACTATACGACAAACCTAATCGAATCACGCACTCTAGTGAATTTCAATTAACGGCTTCCTAGTCAACGTGCAGTTCCGCGTTATCAATTGAGTACATTAGGACGAATTTCCTGGAAATAGATGATTTGTGAATATTGGTAGCCAGTCATATATACTATAATACTATATTATATACATG
>NW_014577633.1:135575-144758 GCF_000485595.1 Priapulus caudatus | reverse complement strand
TCGTATTACTATACCATTACCATACCATACCATACCATCACTATACTTATACTATACTATAGCATTACTATACATAACTATCTTATTAGCTATACTATACTATACATATACCTATACTATTACTATACTTGATACTATACTATACCGATACATTACCTATTACTATTACTATACTATACCGATACTTATGTCTATACTACTATATATCTATACGATACTATACTATACTATACTATCATATACTTACTATACTATACTATATATCTATACTATACTATACTATGATATGACTATACTATACTATACTATTATACTACTAGCTTAGCTATACTTATATACCTATTACTTAATACTATACTATACTATATTACTTATACTCTTACTACTATACGTACTTATACTATTACATTTTACTATACTATACTCTTTCATAATACTCTACTACTTACTACTTATACTATACTATACGATACTATGCTATGTAGGGCTATGCTTATGCTATGCTATTGCTATGCTTGCTATGCTATGCTATGCTATGCTACTGCTATGCTATGCTATGCTATGCTGCTATGCTATGCCTATGCTATGCTATCGCTATTGCTGCATGCTATGACTATGCTATGCTATTGCTATGCTATGCTATGCTTGTATGCTATGCTATGCTATGTATATCTATACTATACTGATCATACTATACGTATCTATCTTTTATACTTATATACTTATAGCTCATACTATACTATACTATGACTATTACGTATAACTTACTCATACTATAGCCTATTACATATACTATACTATACCTATACTATACTATACTATATACTATACTATCTATACTTATACTATCTATACTATATACTCTATATCTATACTTACTGACTATACTATACTTATACATTACTATACTATACTAGGATATACTATACTATATATACTATTATACTTATCTACTATACTATGTAACTTCCATACTATTACTATACTATACTACTATACTATATATACATACTACTATACATACTAATTACTAAGCGAATTAGCTATATAATCGCATATAACTTTTAACATGTTAATGTAAGTAATAGGCTGAGTTACCATTGCCTATAAAACGCCAATATTCGTTTTTTTTTTCGATTCTTAGCCACGTGTTTTTCGGTGATGCCCTTATGAAGTGGGAGAAGACCCCGGCGGAGCACCGTGCTTACGCCGTGTTAGTCATGATTCGCGAAGGCCGCTTTGAGGTGTAAAATGCTGCTGTAACGGGGCTACACGTACTGCCTAAGCTATGCATATCTCTGGTAACTAACTACCGAATATTGTATGTTCTTATTAGAAGTCACATTTTGACTCTGTGGCCCTCAAATAAGTAGTAATCGTTTATTCTTGAAATGACGACGTCGCAATTCATTATTAGGTAACTATAGGGGGATCTCGCGACAAGCTCGCATACTAGAACAACAAACAAACAATGAGATTAGTTGTTGACACTCATTAGTAGGTTTTTAAATTAAAATTTTATTCCCCTATAGCCATTAAAGGCGATAAATT
This sequence comes from Priapulus caudatus, assembly GCF_000485595.1. Classification (NCBI taxonomy): domain Eukaryota; kingdom Metazoa; phylum Priapulida; class Priapulimorpha; order Priapulimorphida; family Priapulidae; genus Priapulus; species Priapulus caudatus. Next base: position 143,207 of record NW_014577633.1, on the reverse strand, counting down.
TATATGAATGAACTTAATCGATTATGCATGTTCTCCCGTTTATATTTAAGGCCGTGACAGCGGTCTAATAATAGCAACCCGTCGTTTTTAAGAAGATCCAACACCTCTACGGCGGGGATAAATACGAAATGGGTTGCTACCGCCGAGGCAATAAGCTGATATTGCCATGCTCAAAGACAAGAAAAGAATCCGCAAACAAAAGCGGTGGAGCCAGGCTTATAACCACGTCTTTACGGACATTCATACAGCATAATAGTACGAGCAGATGCAGTTACTGTGGTCAATCTTGCCTTGTACAATCTTGACTATGTCAGGTGCTATATATGTTTGTATATATAATATTATATATTATGGTGTGTGTGTGCGTGCGAGTGTGTGTCGTGTGTGTAGTGTGTGTGTGTGTGTGTGATGTGTGCTTCGTGTGTTGTGTGTTGTGTGTGTGTGCACTGCGTGCGCGACGCGCGTGCGTGCGTATCCGTGCGTGCGTCGCTGTGTGCGGCCTGCGTGGCTGTGCCGCGTGTGGCAGGCGTACGTGTGTGACACACAGGAGACACTTTCGTCTTCTTTATGTGATTTGGCCATTTAAAAATCCCCTTATAACCTGTTTCTTTTCATTGTTTATTTTATTTCCCATCATATGTGGCTGCATTTTTTGTAAGCCGAGGTTTATACACAATTCGAGCTCTGCTAGACGTGAGCGTGGCAGGGCTCTACCTCAGCGTATCAGTGTAACGTGAATGCGATGGTCAGATGTAGGGCAACGATTTGCTCAACGACTTAATCACATTTTGCTCTCGCCTATTACAGTGAATGTACATGTCTATCTGCTCGAGATATAAACTATACGACCTGTGATGATTTGATGCGTTACGAAACAAAAGGTTTGCTGATGTAAATACGTAGTATACTCGCTCTGATGGAGATGTGGACTTAAACCCTCAGCGTAATCACGTTTAGTCGACTTGATGAAAAGGAATTAATAGTCTCTGGCGCAGCGTGCGGAAGAATTCACCGATCGGATCAGGTAAACAGTTATAATTACCTGTTGTGATTAATCTGTTGAATGAATAATGCTATTAATCTATTTTCGTGCCCTCATAACGAATTCGTGATTGTAATATGTGATCACATTCTTTTATAATTTGCCAACTAATTATTTATCTTCTTCCCGAATAATAGATTCACGACGCGTTATATCTATGTCTCGCTTTCAACTCGTCTCCAACTCGTTCACCAGATGGTTTTACCTGTCTCGCTTGTATTTTCTATGATGCTTCATCTAAATTTAATAGGGTAGACCTATTTTGACTGAATAGTTGACAAGCTGCCTAAACATTTCTAGTACAATCTAACGAAAGCGCGCAGTGTAACGTAAAATTGAGCGGTTAACAAATTAAGTTGCATAGCAGCTGATGGAATTTAGCTAGAACATGTTCATTTCTCTCACTTTTGCGTCAGGCGAGCTATGATCAAGTTAATTGTAATTGATCGCTACTCCGATAATTAGCAAGCAAGAGGTGCGTTACTCCAACAGGGAAAGAAGCGCGTATTCTGCTATCGGCGCCACCTGTCGCGCGAATTAATACGTGAAAAAATGGTATCAATGGCTCCCGTGCGCACTAGTGCGGTCAATGTTGAAACATTTTTGCCGAGCTCGCCAGCGATAAGACGTAAAACTTTTGAATCATCTCATAGAAAAGGTTGATGAACGTTGAAAACATTGTGCCATTTGATATACTTTTTCGTCGACTTGACCATAGATGTAACTCAGCTTTAAGAGATGTGTCTTGCTATTTCAACATTCGTATCTTTGCTAGCCATCGGTTTTGCAATGATGAGGTATGACATCTATACGCTTACAAAAAAACGTCTACTCGTATCATTTTCTTATCGCTGTTTCGATCGAAAATCATATGTGTAGTTGGATCATATTTCCTAATCCATCTCGTGTAAGACATGGCACGGCTAACTATTGCTGGCATTTTGTTGCGTTTGCTTATCGTGGCGTTGTCTGTCAGAAAATGCTGATCAGGTGTGATTCAGGTGCGTTGTATGACCGACAGGCCGAGGTTGGTAACGCAGAGTTCATGACGCGAGTAGTCGTCGGACACTGTGCCTGCAGAAGTTCGACGAGCACAATGCTAGGCTGGTTGCTCTGCAGTCCGGGATCTTCAGCCGTGCTTCCGTTGCCAGCGACCGCTGCTGGCGCCCCAATGTCATGAAACGATACACAACGCCTCCAGCGACGGCCCAGGACTACGTGCAGTATGAATCAAGGTTAGCTGGTCGTGCTTGTGCGTCTCGGTCGCCTGGTATGTTCGTGCCGATCTCAGTGCGAGCGTGTGAGTGTGAGCGTTGCGGTGCGTCGCGTGCGGTTGCGTGCGTGCGTCCGCTGTTGAGTGTGTACGCGTGCGCGTGTGCGGTGGTCGTGCGTACGTAGAGTGCCGAGGGTGCGTGCGTTCGCGCCGTGCGTTTGTTTTGCACCTCTCCACCCCAGCATGGGCGCGTGCACGGCCGCACGATCAGGTAGTATAGTATAGTATAGTATAGTATAGTATAGTATAGTATAGTATAGTATAGTATAGTATAGTATTGTATAGTATTATTATTATTATTATTTCCGAAGTGGATCACGACACTAGCCGGTGGCGTCTAGATTGCCCGTGTCCTAATTTGGGACATAGGGATTCACTGCAGGATTTTGCGCAGGATGTGTCATTATTGTTATTATAATAATAATAATAATAATAATAATAATAATAATAATTATTTATTGTAATAATAACTATTATTATTATGTTTTAGGGACGATGTTGAGTGGTTCACGCAGGTCTGTACCTCACCTTCAAACTCATAGTAATCTTTGTCAACGACACCAAAGTACTTGATCGCACAGTGTCTTGCATTTTGGTCTTGATCACATCTGCCGAAAAGAACCAGTACGCCGTAATGCGTCATAGCCGCGCGGGAAAAAAATGCGATGAATGTCACTGTAACTATGAACTAATGCATGTAGATCTCTCGGCAATTAATTATTCACACGTGTTACAGGAACGATTTAATATAGTTCGCGTAATCGGAAGCCCTTTATTGGATATAGCAAACGTCTAAAGATATGTGCAGAGATAATTATCTCAGTAGATAACGATCACAAGTAAATGGAATGTTAGTGGAATAATAGTTTGTAAACCTACATCGTCGCGCCTGCACCTGCGCACATACGCGCCTATGTGCGACTAGCCCGAAGTGGCTGTGAATCTCAACGTATACATTCCATTTATTATCATGTGGGTGTTTTATCGTTTTTGGAGCTAGCCCGATGCTAAACACGCGCAGGGATCACGGCACGGACTTGGGGAGGTAGATGCAAGGACCCAAAGAGAATCATATACACGTGTGAGCACAGAAATGCACACAAACGTCGCAAGCACACCTCACCAAACGTGCCCAAGGACTCTTTGCTAGAAACATAATAAGTCTCTTAACAGAAGTCTTAACATTCGTCTCAATAACAAATTTTTCTCTTCGACCGGAGCTCTATACACTGCAGATGAGAAAAATCGTTGCGTTACCGTGTTTCTTTCAACGTTCTATGTGAGAAATTCAATGTTCAGACTACAATGTCAATACTAGTTTTGTTTCTGACAACGAGCCCAGATTGCAGCATATACCTCATGCATACATGTGCATATGATTCGCGCTACATATATACGCATGTAGACGTGATCAACTCACGCACGAACGCACACCAATAGGTTCATCCACGCGCACGCGCACACGCACCTGAGTATAGACTTGAGTATCTGCTAATCTCGTTTGTCGATTCGCTGCCACATCGTCGCGCAGAAAGTACACTTTCGGAATAGTCGACTTATCGCTATCGATCCCAGACGAATATGTAGCTGTTGTTGACCGGGACCCCGTCTTCCTGTACGTTAGCTTGGCCCGCGTGGCATCGCCGTCTTCGGGCGCACGTAGTAATAGGTGCTCGTCTGAAGCTTGAATTCTCGTTAGGAATAGCGCTTCTCAAGATCGTCGGCTGATTAACCAATCGTGCGCGGATCTGCCGCCTCATTAATAAGCGAGAAGTAGAATGCTCTGGCCTGATTTGCATTATATTTAATGTGACTAGTAAGACGTCGAATATGAATGATTCCGGATATTTTAGATGTCTCATTTGTGTATACATGCGTTTGTATGCGTATACATGCGGCCGCGCGCGAGGCGATACCTGCAGTCTAGCCTACACTGTTGGAATCACTTGCCTTGCAGAGAAAAAGTCGGCGAATAGGAAATAAATTTGATATAATAAGAATAATAGGCTGCATTTATGGCCTACGCATCTATGCCTTACTCATTATTATGTATCTGGGAGTGAACAAAAATTAATCTTGAAAAACAATGAATAAATCTGGATTTTTAAACGCGCACAGTTCTTAAATATCAACGAAAACTTAATAAATAATAAGTAAACAAAAATGATGCTTCATTCTTGATTTCAGATATTGTATTTTTTCCTAGTAAGGAAAAACGTTTCAGCAGTGTACGTCTATATAGTGCGAATATATGTGCGCATGAATAGGCTGAGCCTGGGTAAGTTTTACCTTCACTAGTATTCCATCGTCGCGTCGACGGTTAAGAGCCAGGTCGACGTCCGCCAGCCACGCTACAATGACTCGGCTTCTATAACAGTCTAACACAGGGCGCCATATTGTTAAGTTAGACAGATTAAATAGACTCAGGTATGCCCTATAAAAATCAATTCCATGTAATATTATACTATGGAATATTGCGATAAGATCTTTAAAAGAAAACGTATATACCTGAGGTGGTAAGCGAGTGTCAAGGTAGGTAATTGAAATTGAGTTTACTGTGCCTAGTGTAGGGAAAATCTTAAAGGACCTTTTTCATATAACTCAGCGTATGAACAATTAGTTTTAAAAACAAATTGGTGTGATACATCTGAAGGTTATACCGTTATTGGAATCAAAAATAATAATCTGAATGAAACAGCTCAGGGTTCCAAATGTAATGGTTTTGTATAGTGTCAAAATGGCTGCATGGTCTTATAAAATTCAATCGTCTGTGTATATCTTATGGTCAAAAAGTGTGATGCCCTGTGTGCATGGACTGTTTGCACCACCCTTTATTAACCTCTATATTCAGTGCATAGAAATCCAGTTAAATTACATTAGAGGAAAATCATTGTCGCCAATGCGTAAACGAGAACACAAATAAATTAGCCGTTCATACTGATTGTCTTGGCGAGACGTTCACGATGCCGGAAACCAAATATGCGATGTGATCCTTATGTGGGAGGCAATCAGCGCAATGCAGACAAGCAGCTCGATCACCAACCGTGAGTTTGTCCACACGGCTCGAGACCGTCAAATCGCACCGCCGGCCCCAATTCCAGTCCAGGTAAGGGGCATGATCTCCTTCATGAAGCAGCCGTTTGCTGGTTTGCTACGTGGCTGAGGATGGACGAGTAGACCGAGCAGGTGGGCAGTGCGAGAGCACGAGCGCGTCGCGAAGCTGTAGCGCGTGGATCAGCAGCTTGCAGGCGTACTTGCCCGCCATGAAGCACATCCAGCGCTGAACGCGCGCGATCAGAAACACGTTGATCGCGTCGTGGTCATCGGTGCAGTTTCCTGCGCCAAAGTGCCGTTATTAAGATCACCACGTACGGCTCTGGATGGCGATGTTGGCATGGAACAGCGTTGCACGCGGAACGACATCCATCGTCAACAACACCATCAACGCCATCAGCAGCAGCATCTTCCACATTGTGACGAACACGTAGATCTTGGGCCGCAGTTTCCTGACCTCTTCCTTAATGTTTGCCCAGGAGGCGATGCACTCGTGAGAAGATTTCTCACTGATGTAATTCTCCCAGTAAGACAGCGAGATGCATAGCGTGGCAAGTGGAATCATCCAGATGTCGTATCTTGCCAAACTCAGTCTGTGCAGGCTGCAACATTACATTGTTTACTAGAGCAGAACTGTGTAAAGTGATCAATAAAATGAAATAAAGAATGATTTCGTGACTTCGTTAACGGCCAAACTTTAGTAGTTTGGCCACGGACAAGTTAAAATAATGTATGCGATACTAGTAGAAGTGCATAATAATATGCCAATATTCACCAATGTCTCTAATACGCCAATGATATTATGAAGCGTATATTATGACTAGTCTTAAGGCAAGTCTTAATATACTCTTGATAGTCTGCAGGTCTAATGTTATAAGACGTCGGAGTGTAAATGCATAATTAATAAATATTAGTATAATAGCCGTGAGCCACCATTCCTACGATGTGAAGTACTGTAAGGTAGCAGATCCCCACATCTGTTAAGAAGATAGCGGCAATATCTAGTACGGAAGTCTCCCGTGTCCTCTTGTCGTTGCTACTGCGTGACAGCATGCTGAAGAATACCGCGGGAATATGCCGACGAGATTGACAGTGTCAGCGGCGGCCCCACTACATCTAGACGTGGCATGATCTTGAAGATCACCATTGCGACCGCCACACGCATGCATCGTCTTCGCGAGAAAAAACGTCTGTTGGATATGAAAGTAAGAGGATTGGCTAACAGGTGATTTTATCATCGTATTCAACGTTTTTTGGTGTATATTTTGAAGTTGCTGCATAATGTCGTGCAACTTGTGTCGAGCAATATTAGGGCGAGGTGTGGCGTCGCCAATGGGTAATCTTCCAAGAGTCATGCCACGGCTATGACTGTTAGAGTAGCGGACGCTGATTAGGGTAAAAACATTATATACATTCGTCACGCGCACCGGACATGCACCCTGCACTCTCAACTCTAAGGTCATCTCTAGTCTGGCGAGCAGGTCACCCTGGGTATCGGTTTTCAGCATGCTTGTATCACGCCAATTTAATTGGATTTAACGTATACTTGTAAAAAGTAGCATAACACAATTATAAGAGAGGACCACAGGGAGACGTCGACTAGGATATTCTGCGCTATCTTCTTACAATCGTGGGGGGATCTGGCGTATACCACTTAGCTAAGAGTATACATATCAGTTATACGTTCGTCGATATTAGACCCCCAAATTTTCGCCATTCTATGGCAACAATGACGTGGAATGTTAACGGGAAATTTGTGTTTCATTAAATTCACAATGCGTTCTTGAGTCTATTGCTAGTAAATAAATAACGTTACTATTGCGTTAAATACTTTGTTTTCTATGCGACAATTCTTTATTCTACACACACTGTTTATAACAAGTTATGAATGTTATATAACATGCTCTTTATAAACATAGTTTTCACAAATTTAAAGCTTAGACCTCGCAGGTGACAGATCAAGTTGTAGCACGATAAAAACAATAGTAGTTTTGACCAGATATTTGGTCGAATGCGGTATTATGTGTAAGACATATTGCCTTAAAATACAGACTAGGTTCATAATATATACGTCATTCACATGTTATTTAGATCATTGGCGTGTGAAAAATTGTAGCAGAGCACTATTGTTTCGTAACTACATTACATTGTTGCTGACGTGATCATTTTTGCCATAGATTATTATGCACTTCTTCCTTAAATCATCAGTGTGTATAAAATATTCGTCTAAAGTTATTCAATTTCTCATTTCTCATTAATCATA
>NW_014577633.1:125096-135550 GCF_000485595.1 Priapulus caudatus | reverse complement strand
TTTATTGTTTTGTTGTTTGAGAGAGATCAAACTATATAAGGCTCTATTATTCACCGAGTCACTATGTGGATTTTTTCTACTCGTCAAAATTTCTTATTGAGTTGAGTCTCGTGTGAACTAATAATCCATGCCAGTCGCTTATGATAGCTTTTATCGCAAACCTGTCATCCTCTCACGTTGACTCACCGATGAATCGTGTCTTTACCTCTCGCCATCAGCGACCCCTGGCTAAACGCTCACGTATCACAACTGCTGACTATTTCTTATCAAGCAAGCAAACATCTTTACGTTTACGACTAAAAAATCAGCTGTCAATGATTCTGCTTACAGAGTGTGGCGATTATGTGCGCGATCGCTTATGCTTTCTTTAAACGCACCATGCGTGGATATCCGTGTGGTGCGTGTCGTGCGTGTGTGTAGGCGTGTCGCTGCGTACGTGCGTGGATTGCTATGACTTACTATCTCTCCCTCACTTTTTCTCCCATAACTGGCTATCTCTATCTGCGTCTCTACTTCCTCCCTCTCTCCATACCTCTAGTCTCTAATTTTTATGTTCCTTCTCTTCCTCCTCTCTCCTTATACCTGCTATCTCCTTATCTTTATTGCCTCTTTTTCACCCCCTCTGCTCGTACCTCTATCTCCGTTCTTACGTCTCTCTTCCCTCCCTCTCTCCCATACTCTATCTCTATCTATGTCTCTCTTCTTCCTATCTCCCATACCTCCATCTCCATTCTACGTCTCTTATTTCCTCCCTCTCTTCAAAAACCGTCTATCTCTATTCTACGTCTTTCTTCCTCCCTCTCTCCCATTCCTTGGTCATCCTCCATCCTACTCGTCTTCTTTCCTGCCCTATTCTCCCATACCTCTATTTCCATTCTTACGTCTCTCTTCTCCCTGCTCTCCCATCCTCTATCACCATCTTACGTCTCCTTCTTCCTCCCTCTCTCTTACCTCTTATCTCTCCCATCTATATATTGTGTTTCTCCTACTCCCTCTCTTCCCCATACCTTCTAATTCCCGATCCACATCTCGTCTTCCTCCCTCTCTCCCAGTAGCTCTATCTCCATCTAAGTCTCTTCTTCCTCCGCTCTTCCCCATTACCTCTTATCTCTATCTACAGTCTTCTTTCTCCCCTCCTCTCCCCATATCTCTTATTTCCATTACGTCTCTTCCTCCCTTTCTCCCGATAACTCTATCTCCATCTACTTCTCTTTCTCCCTCTCTCGACATACTCTATTCTCGTATCTTACGTTCTTTCTGCCTCCTTCTCCCCCTACCCCTATTTTCATTTACGTCTCTCTTCCTCTCGCTCTCCCCTCTAACCTCGCTTTCCTCCCTCCTCCCTATGTCTTCTCTTTACTCTCTTTCCCACTGCCCTTCCCTCCGCTACATTCTTCTTCCTCCTCAGCCTTCTCCTAGCTCGCTCCCCTCCACTTTCTCTCACCCTATTTCTCGCCTCTCTCTCGCTCGCCCATCTCTCTCTTTCTTTCTTTTCTCTTCATCCATATCGTCTCTTGCGTCTTTCTTCTTCTTGATCTTACTCTCTGCATTTTGTCTTTTCTCTGGTCTGTCTGTCTTCTTCTCCCTCATCGCCTCTCTCTCTCTCTTCTGCTCTTCTCGCTCTCGACTGCGCTGCTCTCCTGCTCTTTCTTCTCTCTCTCTCTCCTCTCTATATTATTATATATTATATGTGCTCTCTCTCGCGCCCTCTCCCTATCTCCTTTCTTTGCTAGTCTTAACTCTTTCTTTACTTATTGTTTCTCTCTATCTGCTTCTCCCTCTCTCTATCTCTTTCCTTTCCTACTTGCTTCCTTTTCTCTCTTCTTCCTTTCTCTCTCTCTGGCGCTCTCTCTCTCTCTCTCTCTCTCTCTCTCTCATTCTCTGAATAATCCCGCCCCTTAATGGCGCTTACTGCTCGTATACTACTTCATACTATATTTGAAGCGGTAGCTCCATATATTCAACGTACAGTCAGCTACATTGTGTCGGTTTCTCTATTGACTTACTCGATCAACATTTTTATGGAGTTGAGTTGCTGTGGTTGAACTAATAAATCCAGTCCATCACTTATGAATAGCATCTTATTCGCACCTGTCATTTTCACGTTGACTCTACCCCATCATGAATCGCGTGTCTACCGTCCGCCATCATGCGACCCCGCGCTTCTCGGTCACTGTACCCACTCAACTGCTTGACCCAGTTTCTTGAACTTAAGAAGCATAACTCTCCTCATATCACGTTGTTGCCACGTATGTCCTTTAGAAATAATCTCAGGCTCGCCATAGCAGTGCACCTGCCTGCGGTATCTAGATCACGCCGGTGGCTCCGTCATATGCCGCTGTTCCGTTCCACCGCTATGGTTTCCTCTTTAACGACGGCACGTGCACTGACTGACGTGTACCTCCGCGCGACGCGAATTGTTAGGAGTTTGGCGATGATGCCCTGTGCGCGTAATTACTGTGCGCCTATCTGGGCTTGGCTATCTATTGTCTACCTCCCGTTCTCTCTATCCACACATGCGCGTGTGATGTATGACGGCTGCATTAGCGTGCGTGTGGCGTGCGCTCTGCGTGTATCGGTTCGCTCTGCAATCCTGCCTGTCTTCGCGGTGACGACTGTCCTCTGTGCATTGCTCGGCTGGGCGTGGCCGTGCGTGCACTATTTCACTACTTGGTCTGGCATCTCTCATCGTAGTCTGGGCTCTCTCCTGCGCGCTAGCGTGCGTCGATTCCCTTACATGCGTTTCTGGGGCTTCATAGTCTGTTCAATTGTGATGTTTTCGCCTCGTGTGCCGTGCGCGCCGGAGGTGCAATTGTGATTCTATGTGCGCCGTAGTTCGCCGTGGCGTGCAGTGATTCTTGATGTCCTGCAGTGTCTGCGACTTCCTGGCATCGTTGTACTACTGCGTGTATCTCACCGCTTGTTTCATATTCCATGCAATCTTAGTGAAAGTCGCGAGATAGATATAATAAGGATGATCGCCTATCTTCGGCATCATAGGATCATATATTGCCATGACATCATCCCATACTTATCAGCAGTGGTCACGTTCTCGATCTTCTTTATCAACCTGACCCGTTACGCTTTACTTATACGATATAATCTATGCGTATTTCAGTCTCGGTTCGACCAGTGCCGACTGTAGCAAGGTCTTGCCAAAAAATAATAGAGTATATTTCTTTTCTTAGATGCTCTGTGGCTCTCTGATCCTAAAAAAGAAGTGACATTTGGAGACATTGTTTGTTTTCACAACTTGTGGCGTTTCTGAGCCGTAATGAACTCCCGTTATCACTCATGCGACGCTCGTATGTGTACGAAGGCGGACGGCCGCCATTTTGTAGGTATTTTTTGCTGCGTCGCAGGCGGTGAAGATGCTTACCAGTAAAGTCAAAGCAATCACTAATCTTCAAGTGCATTAACGTACACATTACACATAGTTATGAGGTAACAGCACTTAACTACGCTATACTATAGTTGTTCCCATTTGCGATATTTCTCGGAGTAGAGTGCACGTCACGATCGTTATGACACTCTGGTACTTTACGTCGATACGTTTGAACCAGAAAACCCAGAAAGAAGAACCACGAGAAGAGCGAGAGAGAGTTGGAGGAGAATAGAGCAGAAGAGAAGGAGAGGAGATCGGAAGGGAGAGAAGAGGAGAGACGAGAGGAGAGGAAAGATAGAAGAGAGGAGCGGAGAAGGAAAGAGACGAGAAAAGAAGAGAGAAGAGACCAGTCGAGAGAACACTGCGTATGTATATGCTTAAAATCTTCATTTTTATTTCTCATGTTCGATAAAGGAATGTTAGTGGTTTTGCGCAATGCGTGCTTTGTGCCTGTGCGCGTTCGTTTGCGTGTGTCTTCGAAGGCGTTGTGCACGAGCGCGCGCGTATGCGCGTGCGTGTGTGTGTGTGTGTTGTGTGTGTGTGTGTGTGTGTGTGTGAATGTGTTATGTGTGTGTGCGTGGTGGTGCTGTGCCATGCGCTGCTGACCGATATACCTGTGTGTGTTGGTAGTGTCGTGTGTATGCTATATGGTCCTGGGATTAATGTCTCACCCTCCACGCACTCTCTCACTTAATTTCTCCATGTCGCTTCATTTTCTAAGTATTAAATTCGTCTTGTGTTGTGTCGTCTCTGATGTGTACTTGTGTGCTTCCAGGAGTGTCTTCGTTACTGCACATCTGTGTATCCTCGTCTCGCATTGTTGTTGCCGTGCGTGTCGTGCGCTGGCTCTCCCTGTAGTCTGTCCCATCTTTGGTACAGCTCATTCTACTGTTTGACCTTGCGCTGCTCTAGTCACACAGTCCGGTTGTTTTGTGTTTGTGTTTGCGGACACGCGCCTGTTGTTGTCGTGCCGCCGTCTTCGTGTCTCGCATAGAGTGCGTTTCTGTCGTGGGTGTTGAGAGATGTTTGCTGTAGCGTGGCGTCCGCGTCTCTTCTGCATATATAGCCTCCTTAGTTTTCCCCTATCTGGCTGTGTCTTGTGCCAGCTCGGGCCGCGATGAATCGCGGCTGCGCCGCGACGGCCATGTGTGTGGTAGTGTGTGTTTGTTGTGTGTAGGTGATTGTTGTGTGGTGTGTGCTGTGTGTGCATGTGTAGTGTGCTGTTTGCTGTGTGTGCCTGTGTGTGTGTACGTGTGTGTGTGTGTGCCGTGTGTGTGTGTGTTTGTGTGTGGCTGTGTGTTGTGTGTGTGTGTGGTGCGTGTGTGTGTTATGCGCGCGCGTGCGCGCGTGCCGGTGCGTGCATGCGTTGGTGTGCCTGAGTGTGTTTGTGTGTTTGCAGTGCGTTTTGTGTGTATGTGTATACTATATATATATATATATATATATATTATATATATATATATATATATATAGTATTTATCGCCCGGTGATTATAGGAATCCTGCTGCGCGCTGATTGGTCGAGGACCTAGGTGAATATATTTCGATAATCACTCTAGGGTTTTCATGTTATTTTTGCGCAATAAAATGGCGGCTAGGGAGTGTTGTTAAACGTTACGGAAGGCGAAATTGACAAATTTTAAAGAAAATGCGGGTGTCCAAAGGTACCGAAAGATGTCGACAAAAATTTTAGAGTTAAACTATTTAAAGGCTAGGGTAGTTAAATTCAAGCTTATTTGGTTATTGGTTTTTTGTTTACTCTGATTTCCAACAGATGGCAGGCACTATCTAACTTTAGAAATTGAAACATGGGACAGTCTATATTACCCCAGCTAGTCGTACTCAACTTTAAAAGATACAATTCTTTACCGTTGATTCGAACGTAAATTAGGAGGTCGTGAGACTCAGGGTAAATTCGGGGTGCTAAATTTGTGTTCAACAAGGTTTGTTTTACCGGTTTTTCCTAACAGTACATCGGTTGAGTTTGTTCGGGCAAAACTTTTGCCGAGATGCCAACAATTTTATTACCACAAAATGAGTTGCCGACACTTGTTTACATCTAATTTTACGAAACATATTGTTAACATGAGTGGTTTCAGGCCACTTAGTTCTTTTGTATATTATTTTAGTCTACTCGGGTCAATGATACTTAAAACAGTTATTTGTGTCGTGCATGTTGTGTTGTCGGCTGTGTGTACTGTGCCTGTGTAGTTGCGTGCATGTGTGGGTGCTGGTGCCTCTGTTTCGGACTGTGATGTGTGTGTGTGCGCCGTCGTGTGTGTGTGTGCTGGTTGTGTGTGTGTATGTATGCGTGTGTGTGATGGTGTGTGTGTGTGGTTGTGTGTTGGTCGTGTGTGTGTGCCTGTACGATTGTGTGCGTGCGTGCTTGCGCTGCGTGCTGTTGCGTGCGTGCGTCTGTGTGTGGTGTTGGCGTCTTTGTGTTGCATGCGTATTTGTGCGTGTGTGTGTATGTGTGCCCATCGTATTTGTGTGTGTGTGTGTGTTGTGGTGGTGTGTCGTGTGTGTGTATGTGTGTGTGCGTGCGTGCTTGCTCTGTGTGTGCATGCGTAGTTTCGTGCGTGTTTTTTGTGCATTGGTGTGTGTTGTGCGCGCGGTCGTCTTCGAAGTCGTGTGCGTGATTTCGCTCTGCGGCTCGCGTGTCAGTCGTGTATCGAAGAATGCCTCGAGCTGGGCTATCGTTATTGTCTGTCTCCGCGGCGTTAGACTGCGCTTCCGTCTTTCATGTGGCGCGCGCTCGCGCCGTGGGTGTCTGTGTCGTGCTGGTCGCGTTATTTCGCGCTGCGTTCTGTGGTGTACGTGCCCGCGTGCTCTTCGAAGGGTGTTGCGTTTGTGCGCTGCGGTGTGATATAATATATATATATATATACATGTTGTGTGTGTGTGTGTGTGTGTGTGGTGTGTGTGTGTGTTGTGTGTGTGCGTATGTGTGTGAATGTGCATGTGGGCGTACGTTTGTGGTGATTGTGTATGTGTATGGTATGTATGTGTGCAGTGTCAGCGCGTGCGGTGCGCTGCGCCTGTGTTTTTGCGTGTTCTGCGGTGTGCGCGCGTGTTTTGTTGCGTTCGTGAGCGCAAGCGTTTGTGCGCGCGGCGTGGCTCGAGAGGGTGTGTGGTTGTATGTGTATGCGATGTGCGTTGCGCGTTTGTGTGTGTGTGTGTGCGTGCTGTGCGTGTGCGTGGCGTCGCGTGCGTTGGCGTGCGTGCGTGCGTTGCTGCGTGTTTTGTGTGGGGCGTCGTGTGCGCGCGTGTTTGTTGCGCGTGTTGTTGCGAAGCGTTTGTTGCGCGCGTGGTGTGTTGAGTGTGTGTGCGTGCGTGGTGGCGTGTGGTGTGCGTGTCGTGTGATGTGTGCGCTCGCGTGTCTGTGCGTCCGCGTGTGTGTGCGGGGCGCATGATGGCGCCCGCTGTGCGCGCGTGTTCGTGTGTTTTGTGTCGTGCGCGCCGTGTTTGTGTCGTGTGTCGGGGTGCCGTCGTGCGCGGAGGGTTTTGTGAGTCGCGGTGTTGTGCGTATTGGTGTGCGCGTGTGTGTGTGTTGGTGTGTGTGTGTGTGTTGTGTGTGTGTCTAGTGTGTCCTGTGTGGCCTTGTGTCTGTTTGTGTTGCATGCCGTGCGTGCGTCGGCCCGGCGGCGGCGGACACGTTACTAACCAACGACGAGAGATCGCTTCGGGACAACGGCGGCGCACGGCTTCCAAGACTCCCTCGATCTGGCGCGGTCTTCGAAAGCTCTCCGCTATCCGTCGCTAACCCGGTGTGTGAGTGCGTCGCGCGTTTGTGAGTGCTGTGCGTGCGCGTGTGCGTGCGTGTGTGTGATACATATTGTATTGTCTCTGTGCACATAGGCCTGCGTTTGCGATAAGATTTCTGACGGCATTTAAAAGCATTTTGAGACGATAGAGAGTAAACAAGTGAGAGTAGAAGTTTCGGTACTAAGGACAAACGTTGTGTTTATTTGATATTAATTTATTATTAAAATGGCGCGAGTGCCTGTTGTATGCAGCCGCCGTGACTGAATCAACACGCTGCTACACTGTTTACTCTTAAATGTATACGGTTGTATATTAATGTTGGCGAAAAGAAATCTACTCATCGTAAATAGTCAACGAAAGCGAATGTGAGAATAGAAATAAATGATGCTTTTATGCACCGATAGTAGAGAAGTAGCTACGCTGAGATGTGTGATTTTTTAAATATTTTTAGACAGCGCCAAACGGCAGCAGACGATTCAGCAGACGTCGGCAGTGACGCACTAGAAGCGCCCCACGTAAGATTAGTTTTTACCAAAATATTAATTTAATGCATCCAATCGTAAATTTTTTCGATTAAAATTACATTTATGTATGTACCTGTATATTATTTAAAAATTTATATATATATATAGCAGAGTGCACGTAACTTCGTAACTTCGCAGCTTATAAGACCTTCCGTTGCCTTATACGCACCCAAAAGTTTAGAAATTTAAAGAAAAAAATTGGAAAATTTCCCGGAATCTGTGTTATGTAGGTAATATAGTTTCGGTTCGGTTCGTGCTGCGGTGAGCTTGAAGGCAACGTCACTCTTGTCTCTGCCTCTCGTGCGATGTAATACGTTGATGGTAACAGATGAGATGATTTATGCCACTCAGAGATCGACTAATGCAGACTAGTGTAGTACTGCCTGAGAAACTAAAACTTCCTAAGTCTTTGTAAAACGTTGTAAGAACTTCCTCTCTGACGTTCTGCATGGTATTTTATACTACCCCAAAGAAATCAGCCCCTCCCCATGCCTGACCCATTGGTCAGACACTTGATTTCTTCTGTTCGTTGATTCGTTAACTAAATTATTTCGACATGGTACACTATGGCGTAGATTATGGTGCACTGTACTGTGCTGCAATGATGGCGACTAGTGAAATTCTACTGAACTAAAAGGTATCTATTTCTTTGGGGGAATGCCCTTGCAAAGCCCCATATATAGAATGGGACTACGTGAGAAGCTTCTAGCACATGTGTTCAACACGCACGCTTGCCGTGTATTTATAGTTCTGCGTGCAGCCAGTCGTACTAACATTATGTAATGATCTGCGGTCAATGCTCGCGGCTAATGATACGTTCTATTTCTAATTTCAGTCCTACCCGCTTGCCAATGCCGCAATATTATTTAATAATGCGCTCGCGGTAGCGCAAACATCTATACATGTGTCACCAGTAACTTCTCAAACTAAACTCTACTTTCTACCTTCTAATAACTCTACATTACATTAACACTGTTATCGCGCGTAGGCGATTACCTGCATGTCTACCTACACTGTTGAAAATCATTTGCTTAGAAGAAAAAAGTCGGCGAAATAGGAAATAAATTATGATATAAAGAATAATAGGCTGCATTTAGGCTCTACGATCTATGCTTACTCATATTATGTATCTTGGGAGTGAACAAAAATTAATCTTGAAAAACAATGAATAAATCTGGATTTTTAAACGGCACAGTCTTAAAATATAAACGAAAACTTAATAAATAATAAGTAAAACAAAAAAACAAAAATGATGCTTCATTCTGGATTTCAGATATTGTTTTCCTAGTAAGGAAAAACGTTTCAGCAGTGTACGTCTATATAGTGCGAATATATGTGCGCATGAATAGGCTGAGCCTGGGTGTGAGTTTTACCTTCACTAGTATTCCATCGTCGCGTCGACGGTTAAGAGCCAGGTCGACGTCCGCCAGCACGCTACAATGACTCGGCTTCTGAAACAGTCTAACACAGGGCGCCATATTGTTAAGTTAGACAGATTAAATAGACTCAGGTATGCCCTATAAAAATCAATTCCATGTAATATTATACTATGGAATATTGCGATAAGATCTTTAAAAGAAAACGATATTACCTGAGGTGGTAACCGAGTGTCAAGGTAGGTAATTGAAATTGAGTTTACTGTGCCTAGTGTAGGAAAATCTTAAAGGACCTTTTTCATATAACTCACGTATGAACAATTAGTTTTAAAAACAAAGTTGTGTGCAATAACATCTGAAGGTTATACCGTTTATTTGGAATCAAAATAATAATCTGAATGAAACACTTCAGGGTTCCTCAAATGTAATGGTTTGTATAGTGTCAAAATGGCTGCATGGTCTTATAAAATTCAATCGTCTGTGATATATCTTATGGGTCAAAGAAGTGTGATGCCCTGTGTGCATGGACTGTTTGCACCACCCTTTATTAAGCTCTATATTCAGTGCATAAGAAATCCAGTGCTTAAATACATTAGCAGGAAAATCATTGTGCCAATGCGTAAACGAGAACACAAATAAATTAGCCGTTCATACTTGATTGTCTTGGCGAGACGTTCACATGCCGGAAACCAAATATGCGATGTGATCCTTATGTGGGAGGCAATCAGCGCAATGCAGACAAGCAGCTCGATCACCACCGTGAGTCTGTCCACCGGCTCGAGACCGTCAGCTCGCACCGCGGCCCAATTCCAGTCCAGGTAGCCGGGCATGATCTCCTTCATGAAGCAGCCGTTCTGCTGGTTTGCTACGTGGCTGAGGATGACGAGTAGACCGAAGCAGGTGGGCAGTGCGAGCACGAGCGGCGTCGCGAAGCTGTAGCGCTGGATCAGCAGCTTGCAGGCGTACTTGCCCGCCATGAAGCACATCCAGGCGCTGAACGCGCCGATCAGAAACACGTTGATCGCGTCGTGGTCATCGGTCAGTTTCTGCGCCAAAGTGCCGTTATTAAAGATCACCACGTACGGCTCTGGATTGGCGATGTTGGCATGGAACAGCGATTGCACGGGAACGACATCCATCGTCAACAACACCATCAACGCCATCAGCAGCAGCATCTTCCACATTGTGACGAACACGTAGATCTTGGGCCGCAGTTTCCTGACCTCTTCCTTAATGTTCGCCCAGGAGGCGATGCACTCGTGAGAAGATTTCTCACTGATGTAATTCTCCCAGTAAGACAGCGAGATGCATAGCGTGGCAAGTGGAATCATCCAGATGTCGTATCTTGCCAACTCAGTCTGTGCAGGCTGCAACATTACATTGTTTACTAGAGCAGAACTGTGTA
>NW_014577633.1:118174-125086 GCF_000485595.1 Priapulus caudatus | reverse complement strand
TATATATAATAGACTGTCACACCAGGTGTATTGTTTTCTCAGGTGTCAGGACAGTGATCAGCATCGCCAGGGGTCTACACGTGCCTGAAATACGATAGCGAAAAAGTAAGTTTGCTCTTATTAAATCATGTCCGTTTTGCAATCGTTCTGACGGCATTTTCGATTTTCTATGATAAAATAAATGTTACAAGCATATTTTTTCCACATTAAATATTCACATATATTAAACCTTCGTATCTATGAAATTAAACCCTTTTATAAATACACGGATAATTATCATAGTTTTAGTGCAGATTTGTCACGTGTATGTCATGTGTTAATCTTTGTACACGTGCATTCCGTAATCAAACGCAGCCGCATGCTGGCATACAGTGTGAGAAGAAAACAAATTTGAAACTTCTTTAATTATGAGAGATGAAATGTTTTTTTCTCCAGATTTCAAGTATCGAAAAGCACAATATATTCCTATCAATATGGGAAACCATCTACCGCACCCGAGAAGTGAACTCTTAGTATGGGCAACTGCTCGCGGTCATACGAATATGGTCAAAGCGTTATTAGGTGCGGGCGCTAACACAGAACACGCGAACGAGCATGGCTACCGCACATTAATGATAGCAAGTGTTATCGGTTACACGGATACGGTCAAAGCGTTAATAGATGCGGGAGCTAACATAGATCACGCTAACGATGAGGGCAACACCGCATTAATATATGCAGCTGCATATGGTTTTACGGATGTGATGACAGTGTTATTAGGTGCGGACGCTAACATAGATCACGTGGACGTGGATGGCAAGACGGCGTTGATGCATGCTGCCGAACACGGTCATACATCGTGTGTTATGAAGTTACTAGAAAAAACAGCGCGTGTGGAGGAGAGTCGCAGTAACAATGGCAGTACGGTGTTGGCGTGGGCTGCCTACGGCGGTCAAACAAGCCTTGTGACGAAATTATTGAATAAAATAAGTGCGTGGCAACCTGAGGACGTGCAAATAGCGTACCAGGTGGCCGTAGATTGCGCCCATGCCGTTACCATCAACGACGATCATAAAAAATCCGCCGGCGTTCTACTGGCGCACCAATACTTCAATCAGCTGCCCAACAATTGTTATTGTGACAAAGAACTTGAGAAATCACCCTGTAATGTCAGTGGTGTGACGTCACTGTTTGATATATGGGAGATGCCAGGCTTGGGAAGATTAGAGCATCAGGGGGAATGCGATCAAATGCGGGACGCCGTGCTAGACCTGATGAAGCGAGTCTGCAAGGAGATTAAAGTCTTAGACAGTGACTTCTCCTGCACGCCCATTCTGATAGGCAGCACGGCGAACCGCACAAAAGCTGGTCTGCCGGACGAATACGACTTCCTATTCGAAATCGATAGATATCGAGAAAAAATAATTGTTGAAAACACAAAATCTAATACAGCTGGCCTTGTAACAATTCGCGAAAAAAAATCATACCAGCATATTTCGGTAAATCTAAAAGAAGAATTTGTTAAGGTATTGTGTCCGGCTGTATCGAAAGTCATGATAAACGGGGAGCACTCATTCAAAATACAAAGGTCATGTATTTTGGAATGGAATAAAGTGTGCACCCAGTTTAACCTGAAATTTGTTGGCGACGGACATTTTAAATTTCTACCTATATCGGTAGATTGTACGCCGGTAGTACGAATCTCGGGCAAGCCAGCTGGCGCAACAAACTTTCCTTATGACCACTACCACGTGGTACCCAAGCGTGGCGTAGACAATACGAGCTGGTCCGTCTGTACGGCAGTAGCGGAAAGCAATATGATCAGAAGTTTCCATCCAGTTTATCGCCAGGCTCTAATCGTAGCAAAGGCATTTCTTGATCCTCGAGTACATGATTGTTATAATAAGCGTGACAAAATATTGAATAATGATGTGTTGCGTAAAAACAAGGACGTAATAGTTTTAAATAATTCTGACTTAGACGTAATTCAGATGTATGACGCCATTCACTTTATGCCTAAGAAACTGATCGACTCCTACCTCCTAAAACTTGCGCTGCTCTATGTCGCATCACTTAACCCAGCGGATTCGTTGCCGTTCCGAGAAATCGTGCGTGAAATATTCGAGTACGTACATTCGTGTACAAATAAGAACAAGATGCCGCATCCTTATATTGATAATTTCAATGTTTTGGCCGAGGACGACACTAAAACAATCACACACGTGCCGGTCGCGTATTTGCGTGAGCGGCACGTGGATGAGTTACTGGGACGTCTTGATAGCGGTCCGCTGGTGAGTGAGAGTGGACCTATATGGTTCGGCGCTAATGAGCTGTTGAAGAAGATAAAGAAGTCGGACAAGAAAACTTGGCGTGAAGAATGGTTTATTAACGCTTGGAACCTACTGTCTGACACCTGCAATGAGAGAAATATATTTAGTAGGCTATTCAATTAGGTGTGCGCTTCTAAGGGGGTCTAATTTCAAAAAAATTCGTGCTTGCAAGTTTGGGTTACGGCTAGACCCCTCCCCCCCCCGGTACAAATCCTGTACACGCCCCTGCTACCGTCACAAATTGTCATTCATTTTGGTTTATAAATTATGGGTGCTTCTGAGCTATTGAGTAATTAATAACGTCCGTGATTTTTTGGGGCATATTTTTCCATATATCTGTTTACAACAAATTATGAATGTAGTAGTTTCAATTTTAAGCTGTAAAGATAAAAACAATAGTTTTGACCAAAATTTGTCATGGAATACAAATTTTATGCATGTTTTAGTGGAAAATGTCAATGTTTTCTCGTGAAATTTTGTGACGTAATTTTTGCATGCTTAACATATGTTGTATAAATATTTAAATTTTATTCCCCTCCATTATAATGTCTTAGATATAGTTAGAAAGGACATAAATTGGTTTGATGAAACAAAGAAATCCTTAAAATATATTGTTTTTTGATACTTTATCTTCTTTTGAATTTAGTAGACACGGACGTTACCTGTCTGTCAAGAAAAAACTTACATTTTGCACTAAAATTTAAAACCCACACAAATACAGTATAACCTTGGAAGTATCACTAACACATACATTGAATGTCTTATGTTCATGACCACTACTGTTTTTCTCAAAGAATGCGACTACACATAAAATAAATCAAATAAAAAATCAGTGCCTGCATGTCTGTCAAATATAACGGCCGTAACTTTGATGTAAAAAATAAAATCTAGACATGCTCTTGGCATAACACCCCTACTCACAGTTAAAGTAGAACATTCCACAGAAAGTAACATCAGGGATTTGTGTCAGATACATCTGAGAAAGTTGAAAATAAAGACAAATGGCTGTCTCTCAAATATTTCCTGAGTAACGTCCGTGACGTTCGGACGTTATTGTTTTCAACAAAATCTTTAAGTACATGTGCATGGAAATGATATCATGTCCAATATCCATGTTATTGTGCATGCAGACATTAAACATATAAATATCGATCATTGAAGTGGAGAATGTTCAGATATTGACATAAATACGCTCGGACGTTACTATTGACATTTGATCACAATTTGTTACTGGTATGTCAAAGTCAAAGTCACGTCCGTATCAGGATTGCAATACAAATTATGTAGCAAATACTTTCCCTCTTTGTATGTATAAGTAGGTTTCCTTTAAATTCTGCCATCAAATGTGTCCTTGTTTGATTGTAAATAACTTTGATAAATTTTGAATTTTATATTCGGACGTTACACAAGAATTGTCAATTTGTCAATGGTAACGTCCGGATTACTATATTGTCGAAAATTGTGGCATACCTTCCAACAAACATGTTAAAAGTACACATAGTGTAGCTCACATTGTAATACAATGCTTGCAATGCTTTCACAGTTTTAGAAGTCTACAATACTTTGTATATAAAATTGTGAATTCAACAAATTTTAGTAACGTCCGTAACACTAACAATTTAATGTATTATTCTGTTCAAAATAATAATTTCTGAGAAATGATCATTATAGGCACACAGCATCCAATGTCTCTAATACGCCAATGATATTATGAAGCGTATATTATGACTAGTCTTAAGGCAAGTCTTAATATACTCTTGATAGTCTGCAGGTCTAATGTTATAAGACATGTTATATCGGAGTGTAATGCCATAATTATCAATATATTAGTATTAATAGCCGTGAGCCCACCATTCCTACGATGTGAAGTACTGTAAGGTAGCAGATCCCCACAATCTGTAAGAAGATAGCGGCAATATCTAGTACGACGTCTCCTGTGGTCCTCTTGTCGTTGCTACTGCGTGACAGCATGCTGAAGATACCGGGGAATATGCCGACGGAGATTGACAGTGTCAGGGCGCCCACTACATCTAGACGTGGCATGATCTTGAAGATCACCATTGCGACGCCACACGCATGCATCGTCTCCGAGAAAAACGTCTGTTGGATGACAAGTAAGAGGGATTGGCTAACAGGTGATTTTATCATCGTATCAACGTTTTTTTGGTGTATTAGTTTTGAAGTGCTGCATAATGTCGTGCAACTTTGAGCCAATTAGAGGGGTAGAATGATTAGAGGTGAAACATTATATACATTCGTCACACGGACATGCACCATTCACTCAATCATGCATGTGTACCAATTTATTGTTTAACGTATACTTGTAAACTAAGAGGTACCACGTTAAGGAAAGTTTCGTTCGTTAATAGACCCCCAAATTTCGCATTCTTCACAATGACGTGGATAACGATATATTTGTTTATTATTAAATGCTTCTGAGCTATTGAGTAATAAATAACGTCCGTAACTTTTTGGGACATCTTTTTCAATATATCTGTTTATAACAAGTTATGAATGTAGTAGAGTTTCAAATTTAAGCTGTAGAGATAAAAACAATAGTTTTGACCAGAATTTGTCATGGAATACAAATTTTATACATGTTTTAGTGTGAAAATGTCAACGTTTTCTCGTGACATTTTGTGACGTGTCATTTTTGCATGCTTAACATGTTGTATAAATATTTAAGTTTTATTTCCCTCCATTATAATGTCTTAGTTATGGTTAGAATTAAATTCACATTCATCCTCAATTTAGCCCTTGTATTTTTATTTCAAAACCTTGTCAAAGCATTTTGAGTAACGTCCGTAACTTTCAAAGTAACTCATACAAAATCTGAATTTTTATATGTAATACACTCAAAACTATCTTCTAACGTGGCTTTTCTAAAATTTTAATACATCTATAATCAGGGCCAATACAGTGCAGAATACATGCATCTTTATTTTGAAAGATGATGTCACAAAAATATAACTCAATAGCTCAGAAGCACCCAATATATAATAATCAATATAATATTATTTATTATTTTCCCGTAAAAAATTACACCTATAATTATCAAGAATATATAATGGGAGTTCTCCCTATACTCTTCGTTTCTATAATGTACGTCAATGGTTGCTCAATTAAAGCTGACTTCTTCTCACTCACTCATTTGTGTCATTTTTTTTGTGGTGAACTACAGTGTCATTGACACTTTCATTTAATAAGTTCTAGTGTATATGTCGCTTGTCGACAGAAATTATGTTACTTTTAGAAAATATACAGTATGGCATTGGCGTTTTTTTATTGACAATTTATATCAGACATTGGTGTTTTGGTGATGTTGATGGTGATGATAAATGATGATGATGATGGTAATTATGACGATGATGACGGTGGTGATGATGATGGTAGTAGTCGTAGATATCCAGTGTAGAGTCGGTATCTTTGAAGGAATGACACTGTTCTGGCAAAACAAACTAAAAAGTACTGAAAGGAAAATAACTCCCAGGGTAAATATTTAAATAGGGCTGCTCTCCTGTACAATAATTTAGGAGGTATAAGATAAATAGATTGAAATTAAAAAAACTGGTGTCCACCCTGTAGTGGCGGTATTCTGATAACACACAATGGAGTACAACACAACACACACATCTGTACATGTATATACTTTTTATTATGAGCATGAATTTTGTGAGATATGTTCGCGATGTACCACTTTATCTTAAGAAAGCACAGACAATATTGGTTACCTACTCTATATGGAAGGTAATTTTCACACACATTGTCATAGGACAAAATTATTTACGCGTACATGCAGTCTTTTTCCTTGAAAGCATGCATCCTGACAAATGTTCTTAAAAAAAACATTTGAAATAAAAACACTAACAACATCCAAGTAATTTTACTTGTTACAGTTTACTTGGTAGAGTGTGTTTTACCAAGAGATTGGTTGTTTTTAACACATTCATGAATGTTATGTTGGGCTTTGCGGCTAGGCATAATCTGAGAGCTGAACGGCATCTTTTCTTTCACATTTTTCAAACAATCCTTTGACGGTCTGCCAGCACCAATGCGGTTTCTGCCGCCCCCAACCATCTTTCTCCTAGCTGCTGCAGTTGGCTGAATACCAATTGTCTTCATACCGACTAGAGATTTCTGTTTTTTCTTGCCTAGAGCATGTGCCACCCCAGAGTATCGGCCAAAGCAGTGAAGCGCGGAAGCTAACGTAGTATCCGTTCTAAAAGTTAGTTCATGAAGTTTCTTTGTGAATTTTTTTACTGGTTCTCCAAGGAATTCTTTGTCTCAAATGTAACTTTGTTGTAAAGCAAGAAATGCTTTGTTTAGCTCATTGATTATTGGGTCACTTTCATTCTCCTCAGCACTTGATTTTGATGCGCAACCGTATGTATCAAATTGGTTTTGAAGAGAGCGTTGCAAGTGTAAACTGAGAAGAAGCAAATTCTAACATTTTGAGCACACACGCACACACGCACACACGTACGGAACACATTTCATATTCATAGTCCCCTCGCGAACTTCGTTCAGCGGGACAAAGAGAGAGCGAGAGAGAGAGAGAGAGAGAGAGAGAGAGAAAGAGAGAGAGAGAGCAAACATGGATGTC
>NW_014577633.1:114318-117226 GCF_000485595.1 Priapulus caudatus | reverse complement strand
TCACACAGATCGCACTTATACGGTTTCTCTCCCGTGTGAGTTCTCATGTGTGTCTTCAGAGTACTCGAATCTGAGAAGGCGGCATCACACAGATCGCACTTACACAGTTTCTCTCCCGTGTGAGTTCTTATGTGTATCCTCAGGTGACCCGATTGTGAGAAGGCAGCATCACACAGATCGCACTTATACGGTTTCTCTCCCGTGTGAATTCTTATGTGTATCTTCAGGTGACTCAATTGTGCACAGGTAGCATCACACAGATCACACTTATATGGTTTCTCTCCCGTGTGAGTAATCATGTGTTTCTTCACATTACCCGATACTGAGAATGCGGCATCACACAGCGCGCACTTATATGGTTTCTCTCCCGTATGACTTCTCATGTGTACCTTCGCACTACTCAGACAGGATA
Organism: Priapulus caudatus; assembly: GCF_000485595.1. Classification (NCBI taxonomy): domain Eukaryota; kingdom Metazoa; phylum Priapulida; class Priapulimorpha; order Priapulimorphida; family Priapulidae; genus Priapulus; species Priapulus caudatus. The sequence goes on along the minus strand of NW_014577633.1, from coordinate 116,814 downwards.
AGGCAGCGTCACACAGTTCGCACTCATATGGATTTTCTCCGGAATTAATTCTCACGTACTCCATCGTGCTTCAGGGAAAGCTGCCACGTACTGGTCACACACGTCAGGTGTATATCCTGTCTGGCACTCAAGTTACGACCACGTGTTTTGCTTCGTAGACTCCCTTGTCTCACTTGTAGAATTCACGTCCTATATATAGGCTCGCCTACAAATTAGTAAAGAGAATACAAATAAATGCATTGAACGCTGCGTATTGATGTAGAACAAAAACGTGCCCCGTTTATGTTTGCAATATAACTGTTTATGCTGCATATCGAATTATTATCATCCAAACATCACGCGCCATTTAACAACTGTAAGGTCAAGCACATAATATATCACGAAACTAAATATACTGAATTAATATAAGAAACATCCGTTTACCCAATGAAGTCACTGAACGTCCGTGTGGTGTTCTCGTATCAGATTGATGTTACAAATGTTAATGGTGTGATTATATACCGGCTGTTATCATGAAACCGGTCAGATATCCTGACACACGGGTAACCGGTCTGATCTCCTGATACCAGGAAACAAGGTGGTTGCTTCCCCTAAATAATTACAAAAGCAACTGTGCAATTTGTGCCTATAAAAAAGGGATTTTTTAATCCAGAAATGTGATCCGAGGTAGAGCATTTTGAAGACTGAGTTTTGGCATATAGATTTATCAACATATCGATCATATCGAGAAAATCACCCTGTCGAACGACAGCAGAAAGATAAACTCATCAATCTAAATATATATATATATTATATATGCAATATCCAATCTATTGTAGAATTTGTAGTAGCGTGTATCTAAATATAGAATAATGAAAGTGTCAATGACAGCAACCACTATCCACCTACATTATATAAAACAAGAGTATATATGGGAGAACTCCCATTATATAGCATATCTCCCATTATAGCGACCGTAGCAAGCTCTTTAGACTATACTATGCGATCCAATAATTTGCTCTTTTTTTAAATATCAAAACGCGTGCGATATGTTTTGGGACCAGTCCTTATTCATTTACTTGTAGTCTACGCCTACACCTTTTCTTCAATCTAATCAAACACGTCAAATGTGTGGCAACAGTGTTAGTGTTAGTGATATGCCTACAGCTACATACATTGTACAAAACGTTTTCACCAGAGGAAGGATAAGTTCTTTCCACTCGAAAGGTTGACAAAGACGACCTTTGCATGGAGTTCATCCATTCCTTGACCCCTTCTTTGGTGAAAACAGCCAACCTCAATGTTACATTCACTCCTCTCTTGTCAATTTCTACACTACAAATGTGGTGTTCATAGTTGTCAGGCAAGAATTCCTGCAATAACAGAAGTTAAAAATAAAATATAATTCTATTATAAGTACAGCATGATGATTAGTGCTATAGTAATAATTTTCCACAGCAATTTCATAAGCTGATATTATTAGAGGTGTAGATCTATAATAAATTTGCTAAAGGTAGACATGCTGGAGCACAAATGAAAGCAGGCTATGGCTATGCACGCACACCATGCTGACATAGCGCTGACAGCACAGCTGACAGCACACGCTGACAGCACACGCCGCTGTCGGTGTGTAAAACTGTAAACAGTAAATAGCTTCACACCGTTTCACATCAAGAACCATATGTTTCTATTTCTAAAAAATTTCTATTTTTGATTGCTAGAGTAATTTCAACTGACCTCTAACCAGCGTATGTGTTCTGAATGAGCATTGGCCTCTGAATGAGTGCACAATACAATGCTAGCGGAGGGCGGCCATATTGCGAATTGCGATATTGACAAGATGAGCTCTGATTGGCTGTCATATTGCTGTATGCAAATGAGGTCCTTAACTCTCGTGGGGAAAAAAATTTCGCGCCCGGCGAGACGTCGCCACATCCTCTTCTCAATTAACTCTTGCACAAGGTGGCAGAGGTAGGCTCCTTGCTGCCGTCTTCTATGAATCCAAGGCTTCACCCAGGCAGAGCGATCCCTGGACCTCCTCCTCCGTTTCCGTAAATTTAGTAAAGCTGTTAAAATTCTCTTGTGCAAACTGGGCATCGCCATTTTTAGATCATTTGACTGTTGGTTACAATACAGCTACTAGAAGGCGCCACGAGGTTGTTCGCTTCAAAATGTTTGGCAATATGCGGTCAGAACTTTTTTCCCGCACATAGCCAGACAAAAACATTTGTTCGGGAAAATGTTCGGCAATGTGCGCCAGGCTTACGTGTCAGTGAGCACAAGTCTACGCCAGTCCACCTCTAGGGTAAAAAACGCGAGCGTATGCGGAGACGATGAGTGATTGTTTATTTTACAGGGATACCATTATAACAACGTGGGCTGTCCCACAGTAGCAGCTTGGCAGAGGAAGGCGACCCCCGCATGAGAGCGAACGCGTGCCTTGCTTGCCGCCCTCACACAGTATCCACCACAACAGCACTCCTGTGTGTGTGTGTGTGTGTGTGTGTGTGTGTGTGT
>NW_014577633.1:107119-109325 GCF_000485595.1 Priapulus caudatus | reverse complement strand
GGCTTCATGTTCACCTGGCCTCCGTGGGTGACGATGCTGTGTCCGTGGGCGACGAGGGTCGGCTGGCGGGGACTGCTCGCCATGAGATTTCTCTCATGTTCAAATTCAAATTGATCATAATTCAGATGATTCAGATGATTCAGATAGTTATTCAGAAATTCATTGAATTTCATTAATTGTCTTTGAGTGATAATGCGCTGAGATGACCGCACTCGCAAACACTATATACAGTATTGTATATGACTATCTGTAAGGTAGGGCATTACGTCCCAAGCGATACCAACACCGACCAACACAGTAGATTGGTAAATATGATACTGTTTGACTGCTTGGAATCGCGAAGTTCAAACACACACATTTGCATTAGAAAACTAATCGCTTTTCTTCGATGGTGTAGATCGTCTATACTCCAGTCAAGATGCTTCTGCTCACGTAGACGTGGTAGACTAGGACATTACCTGTTAGTTTTACCAGTGTGTACAAAGTATTTATCACGCAGGCCTAGTATTATAGGCTTATACTATGCTCTCTCTCTCTCTCTCTCTCTCTCTCTTAAATGGTTAGTTTCCCATTTTCGCATAGTAACTGCTTTCTTTATGCTTATCATTTGCTGCTTTCTCACACACACGCACGCACGCACACAAATACACCACCCCACAAACATATGCACTATACTTCTCTTGGTAATTGTTTATTATTGACGGTAGACATTGATATTATTGATCATAATACGGCAATGCGTTTTATTAGATCAGTGTTCAAACGTACGGTTATTTACAAAAAGTTACAAAGAGTTTTCATGGCCACATGTTAGGTAGAATAAAAACTCTCAAAAAAACATGACACAGTCAGGTAGTATACCTTAAAGGTTTGAAGACTTTCTAAATTAATTCATAGTCCAGCTTCCACTTTGGAAAGAAACTGTAACAATTGAGTTGCATTTGTAGGTATTCCACACTGCTCCAGTTCACATGTGTGCAGTATGCTCGCTTCTTCATAGAGCCAATCTGATCTTACATGTGAGTCTGACAGTTCGAGATGCACTTTCTGCTGACATCAGTACGACATCTCCATAGAGTTATTATGCATTGCTATGTGTGATTATAGGGTGTTTTCAGAGCTAACTCTTCACTTCAAATGTTACATTTAAATGATTTTTTCTTTCGTCTTTTTCTTCTTCGTTTTCTCTCCCGTGTGAGTTCTCATATGTTTCTTCAGATTACCTGATTGTGCAAAGGTAGCATCACACAGATTGCACTTATATGGTTTCTCGCCCGTGTGGGTTCTCATGTGTGTCTTCAGATTACCCGATTGTGTGAAGGCAGCATCACACAGATCGCACTTATACGGTTTCTCTCCCGTGTGGGTTCTCATGTGTGTCTTCAGATTACCCGAGACTGTGAAGGCAGCATCACACAGTTCGCACTTGTATGGTTTCTCTCCCGTGTGGGTTCTCATGTGTGTCTTCAGATTACCCGATTCTGAGAAGGCAGCATCACACAGTTCGCACTTGTATGGTTTCTCTCCCGTGTGAGTTCTCATGTGTTTTTTCAAAGTACTCGAATGTGAGAAGACGGCATCACACAGATCGCACTTATACGGTTTCTCCCCCGTGTGGGTTCTCATGTGTATCTTCAGACTACCCGATTCTGAGAAGGCAGCATCACACAGTTCGCACTTGTATGGTTTCTCTCCCGTGTGAGTTCTCATGTGTTTTTTCAAAGCACCCGAATCTGAGAAGGCGGCATCACACAGATCGCACTTATATGGTTTCTCTCCCGTGTGAGTTCTCATGTGTTTTTTCAAAGCACCCGAATCTGAGAAGGCGGCATCACACAGATCGCACTTATATGGTTTCTCTCCCGTGTGAGTTCTCAGGTGTGTCTTCAGATTACCCGATGCTGAGAAGGTAGCATCACACAGTTCGCACTTATACGGTTTCTCTCCCGTGTGAGTTCTCATGTGTTTTTTCAAAGCATCCGAAACTGAGAAGGCGGCATCACACAGATCGCACTTAAATGGTTTCTCTCCCGTGTGTGTTCTCATGTGTGTCTTCACATTACTCGATCGTGAGAAGGTAGCATCACACAGATCACACTTATACGGTTTATCTCCCGTGTGAGTTCTCATGTGTGTCTTCAGATTACACGATATTGAGAAGGCGGCATCACACAGATCGCACTTATATGGTTTCTCTCCCGTGTGA
>NW_014577633.1:98068-104954 GCF_000485595.1 Priapulus caudatus | reverse complement strand
TCCGGTAGAGTGCACTTTATGACTGGACTATATGGCCATTTCCATTTTTGCCAAAAAGTGGGCGTGGCTCGAAAGTAGGTCAACTGGCGTGCTCCAAAATAGAACGTTCACATCTCTCCCATAGGAGTAACAACTGTATGCAATTTGAAATATGTGGGTCAAATGTTTCTCAAGTTATCGTTGACCGTAGCCAAATGTTGACGGACGCACGACAGACGACGACCCATGGTAATATAATATTAGCTCGTCTTGACGATGTCAAGGTGAGCTAAAAATGTACCACGGTTGTATTGTTGATTAATATTATCCGTTGTCCATATTCTAATAAAATCTGTTGAATTTCACTCTGGATTCTGTCTACCTACTGCATCGCCCGCAAAATAATTATGCGGAAACCAATACATGACACGTGTTGTAACAACCTCAAGAGCCACTACAATATAGACAGAAGGCTTCATCCGTATACAAGATAGGACACCTCTCGTTTCTTTCATAATAATGCTATTTGATTAACGAAACTTACATACGCTTATAACATTAATATTTCAGAGCCATCCTAAAGGCAGGAATGTTGTACCAATAAAAACTTTTTCACCCGCGATTTTGGCTTGCCGCCTGTAGGGATCGGCCCAATAATTCGGTGAGCGCGCCTCCCGTATACTATTTGCCGCGGGGTCGAAAAAATTCCTAAAATGCTCAATTTTTTAGTCCAGAGGGAGTAAAGCTGCTTGATAGAAGGCCCGGAACGCGATAGCTAGCTAACAAATTGGCATGCAGGCTGGCTACATGTTTGGCTCTGTACATTTACGAAGGTACAGAACGATACAGAATGAACCCGTGCAGCTGCAGCGCAATTCGCTATTTCACATTCAAACTTTGTTTCCCCAAACATAATTTCTTTAGTGAGCATTAACTCAAACGTCTGGGTGATTTTGAGACGCCACTAACAACGTTGAAATTTCTTCGGTGAGCATTGGTGTGTGAATGTGTGCGTCCGTACGTGTGCGTTTGGGTGCGTGCACGCGCGTTTGTGTTTGCACGTGCGAACGTTGAAATTTCTTCGGTGAGCATTGGTGTGCGTGCGTGCGTGCCAGCGTGCGTGCATAAGTAAGCTAACTATAAGATAACTAAATGTTGCCTTAAGCCGGGCGCACACGTGGCTGCATCACACAGATCGCACTTATATGGTTTCTCTCCCGTGTGAGTAATCATGTGTGACTTCACACTATCCAGACGGGAAAAGGTAGCATCACACAGATCGCACTTATATGGTTTCTCGCCCGTGTGGGTTCTCATGTGTTTCTTCAGATTACCCGATTGTGAGAAGGCAGCATCACACAGCGCGCACTTATATGGTTTCTCTCCCGTGTGAGTAATCATGTGTGACTTCACACTATCCAGACGGGAGAAGGTAGCATCACACAGATCGCACTTATACGGTTTCTCTTGAGTGTGAGTTCTCATGTGTGTCTTCACACTATCCAGACGGGAGAAGGTAGCATCACACAGATCGCACTTATATGGTTTCTCGCCCGTGTGGGTTCTCATGTGTTTCTTCAGATTACCCGATGTTGAGAAGGCAGCATCACACAGCGTGCACTTATATGGTTTCTCTCCCCTGTGACTTCTCATGTGTGTCCTCACATGACTCAGACGGGAGAAGGTAGCATCACACAGTTTGCACTCACATTGACTTTCTCCGGAATTAATTCTCACGTACTCCATCGTGCTTCAGGGAAAGCTGCCACGTACAGGTTACACACGTCAGGTGTCTACCCTGTCTGGCGCTCAAGTTACGACCGCGTGTTTTGCTTCGTAGACTGCAATGTCTCATTTGTAGAATTCACGTCCTATATAGGCTCTCCTACAAATTAGTAAAGAGAATACAAATAAATGCCTTGAACGCTGCGTATTGATGTAGAACAAAAACGCGCCCGTTTATGTTTGCAATATAACTGTTGATGCTGCATATCGAATTATTATCATCCAAACATTACGCGCCATTTAACAACTGTAAGGTCAAGCACATAATCAGTCTTCGACGTTAGGCGGTGGACCGTGGACCGAGACCACCAAAATCTCTCTCGGTCCAGTAAATTTAACATGTTAAATGGAGCGTCGGTCCACCCGTTTTTTTCAGCCACTCTAGTTACAGTATTTAAATAATTTATCAAAGTATTTATGAGACTACTTACTGTATAAATAACACTTTTTAAACTTTGTTTCATGGCTAACCAAACGTTACTTTGATCAACGACTGCACATATAATAATTAATAATAGCCTGGCAGTAAAGCCTGCGCGCGTATGTTCTAATTTATGGCATAGACTGGTACCCGCTCCCACCTTTCGGCTTAGTTGCTCGTTGGGCAACTAAGTCGCCCAACGAGCAACTAATCCGAGAGGTGGAAGCGAGTACCAGTCTAATTTATGGCATTGCGTCGTGTAAAATGCGGTGCGGTTCTAAAAGCAAATACGGCGTTCTGAACACGAGTGTGTAATAAATTTGTAAATTTTAAACAAAACTAATTCTTTGCCTCGTTTTGTTTATTATTCCACACGCTTTTTTTTGTTAGAAGAACCGGTTCATAAAGTTAATATTTGCCGGGTTTGGAACAAGGAAGTGACCGCGTTTTATACTTGACTCAAAAACGTTTCCGGTTGAAGTTAACGGCAATGCAGAACACCGAAAATGTCTTTTCTTAGACATTTTGAAGGAGCTAAACCAGGAGTTAAACGAAAAACCACCGATACTGATCATGATGCCCAAAAAAAAGAATACAAGAAAAAGCGAGTGAGAACATTCCAATCGTCCTGGGTTAAGAATTTTCCGTGGTTATTGTACGACGATGCATTAAACAAAATGTTTTGCACTTCCTGCAAAAGGGATCCTGATGATAAGTCACCGTTTGTAAAAGGAACTGACAATTTTAAGCTAGATGTTGTAAAGTTGCACGGCTCTTCGAAACTGCATTTAAAAAATGCAGCAATTCAGTCAGCAAAATCAACATCTGTTTGTCAAAGTGAGGCTGCCAACTGCTTGACAAAGCTTAAGAAAGCAGAGTACGACAGACTTGTTGCAAAGTTTAGAACAGCTCACGCAATAGCGAAGTGTCACCTCAGTTTTAATGTGTACACAACTATCTGTAAATTGGATCAGGCAAAAGGTATTGATATTGGTACTAGTTACAGGAATGATAAAGCAGCAGCAACATTTGTATCATCAATTGCCAGTGTTGAAAGGAAAAAGGTTGTAGCTAAAGTAGAGTCTGCAAATTTTTGTAGCTTTACTATTGATGGCGCAACAGATTTCACAGGCGACGACCTGGAAAACATCTATATAAGAACATGTAAAGATGGAAAAATTGACGACAACTTTCTGTACATTGGCCCTGCGGAATCAGCTTCAAGTAAAGACATCCATACATTGGTGAAGGACGTCTTCAGTAGCCTGAACATCGACACTCTGATGAGCCAGAAGTTGGTCGGGTTTACTGCTGATGGGGCTTCTAACATGCAAGGTACTAAAAGCAAACATGCACCAAATAATAATTTAATATTATATATTCAACACATATATGATTATAATCAATGTCATCATTATTACATTAAGGAGTGTAGAGGCCAAACAGGTGGAATGACAGAAAACAAGTAAACAGCATGTTTATGGCACTGAGTCACGTAATTTAAAAAATAACAATAATATACTGATTTATTGCACTAAAGTGTATGACATAAGTTTAATATTGCATCAGAAAGATGTGTAAAATGATCCATTATGATCTCGGGTATACAATAAGAGATAAATAAGTAAAAATATCAATATTCATATACGTATCACTACCAATGCAAGAGTTTAATGACAGTTAACTAGACATTGATCTGTAGTGCACCTTCATGCTTTACTTTTCAGGCAAGAAGTCGGGCCTTGCTGCCCTGTTGAGAGCAGATTTTCCACACATCATTACGAACCACTGCCTCGCTCATAGGCTGGAGTTGGCGTTTAGGGACTGCGTGAAGGCTGCTAACCCTAGACTTTATGACAAGTGCATTACCTTGTTGCTCGGGCTCTTTTATCTATACAGGAAAAGCCCAAAGTGCAAAAAATCATTGTACATTAAATTTAAAGCCCTGGAGCAGAAGGCTGTCCTCCCTACTAGAATTGGAGGAACTCGATGGTTGCCCCACATGCAAAGGGCCATAGATGTTTTTCTTAAAGGCTACGTGGTCTTTGTTTCTCATCTGGAAACCTCCTCACATGGCAATGCTAAATGTGAAGGTCTGGCTAAGCTCGCCACAGATGGACATGTGCTGGTGCACATACTGCATCTTAATGTGAGTCCACTTATTTAATGTTCAAAATAAAATTTCATTATTAAATACTAGCAAAATACATGTATACTGGGTATAGCAAAATAGAAATATGGCCTTTGTTGTTTTGCTAAATGTTAATGATAATTATATGCCTGAAATAATAAACACCTTTCACTGGCTGCCACATATATATATACACAGATTCTGTCCAGCTAAAATGTTTTATTCTCTAATTAATGTGATCTATAATGATTTAATGACATTGAAACTTCTGTGCTAGGAAATTTTATAGATCTTTATAAATTGTGCCTTTGTTACTGTCAGTGTCTTATCAAGTGATCAAGACAACTGTCTGATTTGAACGATCTTTTCACAGCCATTTCTGTAATTCTTTGAAGGAGATGGTCAGTATCTTGCAAAGACTGTCGTTGGTTCTACAGAAGAAAGACCTGAGCCTAGCTGATGCTTTTGCAAGAGTGGATGCTACGCTTGATTCTCTCAAGGATCGATCACCAAGGTAAGATGCATTTGATGGATGAATTGTTTATTTACGATAAAATTTATATAGCAAAACATCTTATGTGAGATTCAGGTTTTATAATACATTACAAGTGATTTATTTTACAGCATGAACAGTGAGGTCAAACTGCTGGTAGTACAGACCAGTGAATACAAGTCGGTTGCCTTGCATTTCAAGGGACAAAAGCCAAACCCTAACAATGAGTTGCTTGTGTCAAAGCTCATTGACTGTATAGAAGCAAGGTTTCCACCAGGAAGATCTATGGTCATTGATGCATCAACTATTAGCAGTTTCTGTAACTGGCCACCACCAGGATCTGATTGTCTTAAAGGTCTAAAGTTAAACATGCATGCTGTTACTTTTGTTTGGTTTATTCAAGTTGGTTGAATCAAGCTATATATTTTGTATTTTCCATTTTTATTGTTATAAATTTGTTCTGCAACAATAATAGAATCACCTTGTTTTTCACTTAGGTTTAAATATGTTATTTCTTTAGTTATTGCCACAGAGAACATTTTAAAAGGATTATTTACAGCTTTTAAACAAACTTTGTTATTTTTGTTATTTCAGACTATGGAGTAGAACAGCTGAAAACCATCCACAGTCACTTCAAATACTTGCTTCCTGGCTTGGATCTCATTTTGGAAGAGTGGTCCCTGCTGAAACCTCTTTTCTACAAGAGGTTGGTTCGTACTGTCTTTTTTTAATAAGAGCTGTTCATCTGGAACAGGGTGGTGTTTTATCATAAAACTTGAACTTTTTTCTTATTACAGATACGGACAACAGTTGGTGTCTGGTGGCGTTTCTTGGGATGAAGCCTTCCTGTCTTTCAAACCCCAAGACTTGAAGGCAATCTACACTACCTTGGACCTGGTGAGGTCTTTACCGCCTACCTCCGTCAGAAACGAAACCACGTTTAGCGCAATGAAATTGGTGAAGAACAAACGGAGAGGGCGACTGAGGGCAGGCAGACTCAATGACCTTCTGCTGGTGCACCTTGAGTCACCACCTATTGACAAATTCAATCCTGATGAGGCTATCAAAACCTGGATGGTAAATATTTCCAATTCCTGATCATCTTCCAGGCAGTTTTCCCTATACATAGTTCATAACTTGAACTTCACAGTTTATGGTCAATACTGTAAATATTGATAACATCACAATATAAATATTCATATGTACAATAAATTAAATAAGACATTTCAATTTTACATCTTCACAGGTTACACCATCAGGGCGAAAAAGAAGGCTCGATTACAAGCGTTCAGCATCCACCACAGCAGAAAGTGCCCCCAACTCAACAGTGACATCTACATCAACAGAACCTGAGCCCTGCCAGTAATTGACATCAGCAGTATCTGTAGTGGATGCTGAGCAGATAGCTCCTACTTCAGTGGTATTAAACTTTTTAAACCAGCAAATCAGAGTTTCTTAAATAGTGAATTATCATACTGAATACTAGATAAATTCCTGATTTCTTAAAAGCACAAAGTTACTATATTATGATATCAGTAGCAGTAGCCTCAAAATTTGTGTAGTAGTAAAAAGTATTTGTTCAAATATTATATACATGATTCCAAAGTACCAGATACATGTAATAACTACTGTGTATTGTCCGAATATTTTAATTTAAAATGAAATTATGTAAAGTTGTTTTTTCTTTTCTGAATTTCAGGTGACCCATTCCACAGACGTTTCAGACTCAGACGTTTCAGAGTCGGAACGGGAAGACCATGTCAGTGATGATGACGATGACGACGACATGGAGATGTCTCACGACAACGTTTTCCATATGCTGGCATCAATTAATATGAGAGAATAAAATACAAAATGATCAGATATTACTGTTTTGTTCCTAATTGTCAAAAATGTCAAAATTATATTGGTCCAGTAAAATTTAGTCCGGTCCAGTAAATTTTGCTGGCTTGGTGGACCGAAGGTCCAGTGTTTCAAAATGTTATTCGTGAAGACTGCATAATATCAAGAGCCCATTAACCCCAGAGCGTACAACGCTAAAATAGGAAAACCATGGTGTCGTTTCAGCAAAATTAAT
>NW_014577633.1:81369-98058 GCF_000485595.1 Priapulus caudatus | reverse complement strand
TTGCCTATTAATCCTAAATTTATACTTAATACGCCAGATTGGTAAGGTGTAGAATTACCTTGTATATTACGTATGGAACATCAAGAGTCTATTCAATTAAACTAAAATGATTCTGCTAACCTCAGTTTAATCAGGCACTCCCGCAAACCAACGTGAACTTAGCTAAGCGCTTTATGAGTATTATGCCCTATGACATGTCGTGGTGTAATTCTTGGGCCGTATTTATGTCGCCTATGTTTAAGGACATCCTTCCAAATCTCAACGTTCATAATTTATACTTATAGTCTCTAACCTAAATATAGTACTGGCGTGTACTGCATTACCTAAATACAATAACGTTTACTTAGGCCCTCTTTCTCGCAGGCGTTACTTTGTTATCTTATTTATAGATTTTACGGCTAGAGCCGGTTCTACGTCTATACATTACTCCTTAACTAGACTACTTACTATACTGTACTGTGTGATCAGCCTGCCACTTACTATAGTATTAGGCTCGTGTAGTTAGATACATCGATTTGATGTATTCCATTACCGACATTACGCTTATCTTATGCCCTATTATATGCCTAATTTCTATTATTTACAGCTACCTAGTGTGGCCTTTAGCAGGCTTATATTTATAATAAATAGTCCTTCGGTTGTTAACCATCGCTTCGAAATCAATAAGAAGAAAAATCGTGGTGTGTGCCTCGCGATCAACCCCGGGCAGCGTCAAATAGGGTTGTCGCGCAACAATTTCTGTGTCTGTCCCAAATAAATATCCGCCAAATCTCCTAATTTTCAATCACTATAAATATAGATATGATCAGTATAACACCCTAAAGAAAACCCAGGGCGTACCAGAATTTTTAACAGGGGATCCAAACATATCTCGCGAACATGCTCAAAAATGCGGGACATTTTGTTGCCTGTTCTCTGCCTCACCAAGATATGTTAATTGTTCTAGTGGCGGGTCTAGATTCGCAAGAGAGGGCGCGTGAAAAAGCAGGCATATGGGGGTTATGGGGTCCTGCGCCCCAGAAAATTTTAGAAACTTGCTGCTGTTTGCTGTTCCAATCGACGTTCACCTCTCATAAATCAGCAAAACCTGACATATACCGAGTGTTGAAACTATAGCAGCTGGTGCTCATTTTTATATTAATTCACGAGATTTAATTCACGATTATAGCATTCTTGCATGAGCTAGCAAAACACTCGATTTGCAAGTATGAAAACTGAACATTATTGTGCCAGCTAAGCCTACACCAGTTGGGTGGGATTGATTGTCAGCTCAGATGCCAAAATATTGAAAGCAAAAGCGTAACACCTATAAGAATTATGGGCTACTACGCGTCTATAAGTAGCCGAAGTCGGTTTAGGTTAGTGATTAGGGTATAGCGGCATAGTGTTTCTTGGTTGTCCACCGACAATGTCTCAGACTGTTAGGTTGTCGCGCCGCAAATACTTTGGTTTCTCGGACAACCGACAACGCTTAATTCGAGGCACTGGTTACTATTAGTTCTATTAGTTTAGTACGTTCGATCAATAAAACCAACAAGGCAAACAAACTTTCAAGTGAACCTGTATTAAATTTGAAGTTTGTGTTTTGTGTTTTACAGAAATACAATTTTAAAAGAAAAGAATTCTCTGCTTGTTCCACCAAGATGGAGAATGGTACACAGGATTGTGTACATGCAAGCAATCTGACGTAAGTGAGTTTTTAGCTTGTTTCTTTAAATTTCAGCCTTCATATTTGCCAGTGAAAACAAATCCTCATTCATTGCTTCTATTTACAAATAATTTCTTTGCCCATATCATTTTGTGTCGAAAATTTTATAACTTTACATGTAATATATTGTATTGTATAGCTTGAATTTAAATTTTCCTTACAGTTACAATTGTAACATATACACCCTTATTACACAGGTATATATGGTGATATATACACCATATACATAAATTTTATATGAGAGAGAGGAGAGAGAGATATATATATATAGATAAGTAAGTATCCAGTGCCTCGAAATTAACCGTTGCTGCCGGTTGTCCGAGACAACCAGAATTGTCCGGACAACCTAGCACAGATCTGAGACATTGTCCGTGGACAACCAAGAAAAAAGTGACGCAAAAAACGCACTTCTATTTATGTTTTTCTCAGGGCCCGCCATTAAATCTTAATGGTTGTGCTGAAAGCAACGCATACAGCGCTATTTCCAAACACTGGTATATGTCAAGGTTTCTGATTTATGAGAGGTGAACTCGAATTGAACCAGCAAAACCAGCAGTTCACCCTACATTTGGTTATTTTTAATTCCATTATATTTTGAATTTTCCGATGGCTTGCCCATGCAAACAAACAACATGCAGTGGGGATTCATGTTGATCCGAAAGTTCAAAAAAGAGAATTGTTGTAGTCAGAATGAAGCGCTGTACATGTACTCAAAAGTGCTGCAAATACCATCTCCTGCGATCTACATTTTAAAAATGTTCTGGGGAGGACCCCCATACCCCCCGCTTGTTTTTCACCCTCCTTGGAATCCCAGACCCGCCACTGAACAATTACATATTTTGGGAGGCAGAGAACAAGGAACAAAATGTCACCTTTTCACATGCACCCAAAACAAAGATTGCAGAGAAGGTAGATGAGCTGTAGGGTGTGGGAGAGGGAGGCGGAGGAGCCATATAAAATATTAAGTCAATCCACTATTTTGCGCAGTTTGCTGTTTTTGGCCACCCTTTGTTAAAAGATCCTGGCTACACCACGGTTTTTGGGTGTTTCTGACCATATTATTATGTGATTGAAAATAGGAGATTTGGCGGATATTTTTTTGGGACAACCAAACAATTGTTGCGGACAACCTGATTTGATGCCTGGGTTGTCCGCAGGAAACCAATTTTTTTTCTCTATTTCGAGCACTGTATATATATAGATTATATATATATATATATATATATATAACACCCCTGCACTCTAAAAACAGATTAGTTGTTTTACCAACCAATCTTGTTGGTCAAGCCAATATTGGTTAGATTAACCAATAAATTGGTTAGGAAAAGTGACTAATCGGTTGGTTATTGGGTACCAATATATGTTGGTTAAAACAACCAGTAAAAATGGCTCAGATGAATAGAACGATAGATGTCTCGGTTGCCACCGTCAAAGCCTGGTCTAAACCGGGTCGTTTTGAAGATTTTGTTTAAAAAGGGCCTTGTTAACGCTGAACTGATCATTAGTAGACGCTATTAGAACGCAATATCTAAAACTTTTCGATTGATTGCGAAGACGCTGAATTTTATGTAAAAAGACGCTTGATGGCGCTGATAGTATTTGGCGTCAGCGTCACTAGAGACTGCCCGTTGGGGTTTCCCGGTCATTTTAGTTCACCTCTTGCTTTGCTCACCACGTGATGGTTTTGGGTTTTGGGGCGACACAAATAACAACCGGTCTATCCCCCACCCTTATGTTCCCCCCACGTGTTTCCTCCTTTTATGCTATCTCTCTCTGTCGCTCTCTGTCTGTCTCTGTCTCTGTATCTGTCTCTGTCTCTGTCTCTGTCTCTGTCTCTGCTCTCTGTCTCTGTCTCTGCTCTGTCTCTGTCTCTGTCTCTGTCTCTTCTGTCTCTGTCTCTGTCTCTGTCTCTGTCTCTGTCTCTGTCTCTCTCGTCTCATGTCTCTGTCTCTGTCTCTGTCTCTGTCTCTGCTCTGCCTCTCTGCTCTGCCTCTGCCTCTGCCTCTGCCTCTGCCTCTGCTCTCTCGTCTCTCTCTCTCTCTCTCTCTCTCTCTCTCTCTCTCTCTCTCTCTCTCTCTCTCTCTCTCTCTCTCTCTCTCACCCTCTCTCTCTCTCTCCTATCTCTCTCATTCTATCTCTGACCCTCTCTCACCCTGCTCTTACTGTTTCACTCCCTCCCTCTCCATTCCCTCTCTCTAAGTTCTAACTCTTGCTCGCCGTTTCTCTCCTCTCTCTGTCGCATCAAAAAACGCTGTGCAGGCGGAGAGATGCTGGGTGGAGGGTGAGGGGAGGATGGGGAAGAAGCTGCTGCCACCGACGATGCTTCTTAATTAGTTCTCGTCGAGTGAGATGTCTGTTGTGCGTGCGGGCCTGTGTACGGGGAGGGGGGGGGCAAACAACGCCGACGGACGAACGGAAGGACTGACGCACGGGTTGGTGTCGGGACGACCGCGCGCACTATATGTGCGCGTGTGCGTGTGCGTGTGCATGTCTCTGTGTGTGTGTGTGCGTGCATGCGTTTGTGTCACAGCATGTGCATGCGTGAGTGCATGCATGTTTGACCGGCGGTCGATAAAGTTTTCCCCCCGGAATCGTTATCAAAATATTAAGCCGAATACACTTTATGACCCCCCTATACGAGGCTATAGCGCTACGTTTGACCGGCGGTCGATAAACACGCTTCGTATTCATACTAAGTATGCTTTACTAAACCTATCAAGCACACAGATGAACGACAACACCACAGGCACTTGGAACGTCTCAATAATAATAAAAAATGGTAAACAAACACGAAATGTATTTACTACCAAAGTCTTAATGTTTCTCTACTCTATTTCGCCTATAATCACATGTAAATTTATGCCAGTCAAATGCTCATCTGCAACACACAAGTACGCCGCACGCCTGCGCTGTGCACAAACAACATGAATAAGAGAACAGGTAGGAAAGCCTTATAGAAAAATTCCCTTGACGCTCTCTTCATTTCACACCTTCACAGCAGGGAAAAAAATACACGGGGGCGGCGGGCGATTTCGCCCCCGAAATGCCAAAAAGAGCCCCCGAAAACATGATATCGGGGGCGACCCCAAAAGCAAAAGTCGCCCTGGAAATCGATTGTCCAGGTCGGTCCCGCGCCTTGCCGCTCTCGCTCGGCCTCTGCCGCTAGCGGCAGCCGGTTCCACGGCGCGGTAGAATTCATGGTAGGGCCTACGGTGTGGCTGTCAAGTGTTTACCATTTAAGCATGCATGTGTGTACTGTACTGTATTGCATTCAATCAAGCGCGCGCCGCCGCCCACGCGTATATACGTGTGTGTGTCTGGGCGCGTGCTTGCGTGTGTGCCTGCCTGTGTGTGCCGGTGTGCCAGCGGGCGTGCTTGCGTGCATGTGTGCGCGTGCGTGCGTGCGTGCCTGTGTGTGCCTGCGGGCGTGCTTGCATGTGTGCCTGCGCGCGTGCGTGCCTGTGTGTGCCGGTGTGCCAGCGGGCGTGCTTGCGTGCATGTGTGCGCGTGCGTGCGTGCCTGCCTGCATGCGTGCGTGCGGGCGTGCTTGCATGTGTGCCTGCGCGCGTCGCCGCGGTGGGCGCACACACACCACCAGGGGCGTAATCGGCGTTACCGAGGAGTGGGGTGCTGATTTGATTCGGCGATGACCCCGGGGGCGAATAACCTTTGGCGCCGCAGGCAGCGCCCGCGGGCCGTAGGCCAGTCTTCACGAATGAAATTCTAAACACTGGACTTCGGTCCACATTAGCCAGCAAAATTTCTGGGAGCGGACTTAAATTTTTACTGGACCAATATTATTTTGACATTTTTTGACAATACAAGAACCAAAAGACTTAAAACAGTAATATCATTTTGTATTTTTACCCCTAATAATACCTTTCTACACTACTGTAATTGATAACAGTAGTCAATACCTATTCAAATATACATCACATTGCCTTCGTACACGATGCATACAATAAAAGCCCTGCAAAAGAGAACAACAGAATCTGCGTTAAGTCGTCAGTTGAGCTGAATGTCATCACACATACCTTCTACACACTTGCTATGCATGAACAGTAAAGGATAACCTATCAAATATACATCGCATCACCTTTCTACCAGCATGCTATGATCCAACAGTAGGAATACCTATCAAATAATTCATCTCATTACCTTTCTAACACTGTCTATCGATACAGTAGAATACTATACGTTTGTTTAGCGATGACAAACAAGTTTAAAAGTGTTATCAGCTCCGTTGTGTTTTGGAAAAAAGCTAGTGCGCAGCAAGCTGAAAAATCAACACGCCTGTTGGCTTGCCGACGGGGCGCCGCCAATGTCGTGTTGATTTGCATCCGATGTGCCCGCAGCGTTACTAGGCAGAATCTACTATTAGGGGCGTCTCGGGGGCATGGCCCCCCCCCCCGGAAAAATTTGAAGATCTTACTTCATGAAATGCCCATTTTCAGCATTTGGGATTAAAATTGTAGCTCCTGCATTCTGTCTCTCAAGTGCTTGGGACATTTTTTAGGGGCCGATTTTTTGTTTTTCATCTAACAAAAGTATCAGTTCTTTGAGCACCCCATATCAGTTCTTGAACATCAGTGGTGGTGACTTGAATCACACATTTAGCATGCCTTTAGTCAAAAGAGAACACACTCATTTTTCAAAGCCGGACTATTAAACTTATAGTATTTGCAACGATTCATAATCATTCATCACTTGTTTTGCATTTTTTGCAATTTGAGGTATTTCAGGTTCCATTCAGTAAAACATACATGTTTTGCAATAAAACTCACTAAAAATCCTTCATCAGGCTTTTGTTAATTTTCATTGTCATCTGCATCTTCGTCATCAGTCGCGATCTGCCTGTAGCAATTGAAACGCTAACAGGTCAATATTCATCATGTGATGGCTCGCGGTATGATAAGGGCCGGACTGGTTTTGGTTTGGTTTTGGTTTTGGGTGGGCCGTTGGGTGCAAAGCAGTCAAACGCAGGCAGTAGCTTGTGAGGTACGACGGTTCGAGGTGTGGGTGTGTGTTTACGGTTCGTGCTGTAACGCGAAGGAATACCAGAGTCAACGATACGTCAGTTTCGTCCGTGATAAATAAATGATGAGCGGATGAATGGAATGTAAAGACCTGCTGTTGGTATAAGCGTTACAATGTCGTTATAAACATGTGTGAACCGACTTCCGGCAATGTCCGGTGATGTTTACAACCGTTTGCGTTTATACTGTTCGAGGTTTTATAAGTTTGGATGTTTATTATGGATAAATACATATGGAACGAGGCGAAGAGAGAGGAGTGTCGTGCTGCTTTGTTAGAATACTGTGTTAGATGCTGCGGTAGTTATCGCAGGCTATGCTGTGGCGCTCTGTGGATGTGTAGCGTAAAGCAGGAATGACGAGGGCGTGTCAAGATCATCAGAGTAGTGGCTCATTATATACTTTGATAAATCTCGGTATTAGTGCGATACTCTCGCTCAAACTTAGTGCGGTTGCGCGCAATCTGAGAAAAAGAACGGCGGTGTTGGTATGACGAAGGTTAGACGAGAAGCGCATGCGTCATGAACTTCTGAGACAAGGAATTGCGATCTTGGGAGGAATTCTTGGACGTGTATCGGCTGATTCACGATTTAACGCTCACTTTTTACTGGGAGGCTTGTGAGTAGTGGAATATACTTATAAGCGCTCTGGCGTCGTTCTGTCGGAGAGTCCAGTCAGAACACGCGTCAGAAGGTCACAGTCCAGCTTCACAGCTCTTGAGTACGGGTACACGAAGAAGAGAACGTGGAGAGAGGAGAGTCGGTGGGCTGCCAGGGTGGCTAGATTGAAGAGGTGTAGAGAGAGATGAAAGCGCGCGCAGACGTTGTGGGGGCCCTATGCCCCCGGTGGGAAACAATTGTTGAAAAGAGATGAGTAGAGATTAACCGATTTCCTGCGTAGTGTGAGGTGAGGATAGACTAGCTGTGACGGTGCCAGGCTACGTTCTCTCGTCTCTTTAGAATTGATGTACTCTATCCTTCAGAATCACCTTTGCAGCGCTCACAGCCCTACAAGTGGTTGACGTTTACTTGCCAAACCAGCTTTTCATGACTCTCTTGATGAGTAGCGGTAACACAGTTATACACGGGGTCTGTTTAGCGCTATATGTAGTGAATAATGACATGTATTTACAACACAGGTAAGAATTGGCAATTTGAGCAATTTTTGCACATTCTGTTCTCTTCGCTCTCTTTTTTTTGAATCTCAGGCGGGGATATTGGTACAGGCCATCCCCCCTTCTTCAGAGCGGAGGGCGATGCATCTGCCCCACATGGTCCCCGCCTGCAGAAGCCCGGTAATTTAAACGCCGCTTGCACCGACCGGCACACACCCGTACGCGTCCGTCACATTGCTACGCACACGCTCTACATATCGCCATACGCTCACTCACTGGACGCATTGTTTCACTTGAACTAGCAGACAGGTGCCTCTCTCCGGTTCAGCAACTAGGCTGATACAAGTGTTACGCTAAGACACGTCAAAGAACCGTATCTGGGTTGTCATGACGACGGCTATGGCAACGAATAGTGGGGGGTGGATTTTGCGACCGATAGTACACAACGCTCGAGCGAGCGACGGCTGGAGTGCTGATTCGCTCTCATGATCACGCTGGTGCTCGCAAGAGAGTAGTCTGCTTGCGCTGGCGATCTGTGGAGAGACGGTCACACAGTGTAAGCGTGACCCGTAGGACGCCTACAGGAAAAACGTACATAGAAGTTGCGTTGGTGATATGCCAGGCGGTGCCCGACCGCCGGAGACGTGATGAAAGGATTGGTTACTGCGGCATATAAGTAGCTGCATGTTGGCGTACGCTTGCTGACCGTGACGGTGGACTGAAGAGCTTATTCGCTTCGAATGGATAGCAGAGGCATGAGAAGAAGAGACATAGAGATTGAGAAGAAGTAAAGAGGGAGCGAGAAGAGAAAGGGGAAGAAGTCAGAGAAGGCAAGAAAGAAGAAGAAGAGCGGACGGAGCGAAAGAAGTTAAGCAGAACGAGGTGTGGCAGTAACGCGGGCGCGAAGATTAAAGTAGGGGATGGGAAGGGCCGTACGCCTGAATGTGAAGGATAGGGCTGCGGAGCAATGGACGCGACATTCACGAGGACGGGACGTCCGACGGGCACGGTGGATGGACCCGAAACCCCAAAAGGACGGAATTCGGAGTGAGAGTTGAGCGGTGGGGAGTGCGTGGAGGCTGGATCGCATGAAGTCGCGAAGTCCGCAAGCCACCAGTCGCGGGTGTGCTATTGCAGCGTTGCCTGGCGGTGGGTTACTATCACGCTACTAAGGCATGTAGGGACTACCGCAGGAGAAGTGTTGGGCTGGCACTCTGGGTGCGCGCTCAACGTTCCGCCAGGAGGGAGCGAGCGACAGCAAAACTTGGTACATAGATAGCGGCCGATACGGTTCATGTGGAGAGCACAACAATCCGCCAGAGAGGGGGCGGGGTGACCAACATACCCGTGACGTCGGAGAGACGATCCGCACAAAGAGAGAAGGGCCGTGACAGTTCGTACAAATTGTCGGCAACGTTGAGACTGGCAGAACGGAGAGACTGCTCGCCGCGCGACGAGGAGGGGTGAAAACTATAGGTCGTGATTTGCATTTAGGATTTGGTCTAAGATACAAGGTGATCATGTCACGTATGTAGTAGACTGCGAGGGAGACTAGGGCTTCGCGTGCATGGCGTTCCCCTCGGCTTCTCGTACCGGCACGCCCGTGAGGCCTATATCGACCGTCACACCCCGAACCAAAAAGGCGGCTGGCAACGGCAGGCTAGGCGCCGCGAGTGACAGGCCCGCGAGACGCCAGGCCGCGCAAGGCACGCACGCGACGCGCACACAATCGCACGCCCGAACGATAGAGACTAGCAGAACTGGGCAGCCACGGAACAGCTCGACGGTCGCCCAGCAAAGGCGTGGACGCGCACATCACAACGCTGGTGAGCACGCTTGAAAAGGACCCATGTCGCCGAGGGGCCCACACACAGGCACGCACGTGGACTCATGAGCGCGCGTGCAGGGGAATGCTACCGTGGCCGCCAAGAGGCAGCGGAATCATATTGGAGGCTTCATCGAGATCGACGCCATCTTTGAGCTTTCGACGATGGGACTCGCCTCTACCGGCGCATGGGATGCGCCGGAGAATAGACCGTGAGTACCACGCGTGTTGCAGCTGGGTGGAGGTCCGCCGCTGTTGATGCAGCGGCGTGCACATTCATGGAGAGTGGTGCTGCCACGGGGACGTTACGGAGGACCCTGTGGCGGAATACGCCAAACGCCTAGGAGAGGAGTGCCGTCAAAGGTTTACGTTGGCCGTGGCGATGCGTGAGAGACAGTGCTAGCGGATTGGGTGTCCCAGGTGGTGATGCATGCGCGAAACGGACGAGGGGGAACGACGGGCGCTATAGGCGCCGCGCGCGCTGTTGAACTTGCTTGAATTGCGAAGCAGAGCAGGGGTCCTCGCGAGGTGGCCCCGTGGTGAACCGCTTGGGCCCTAAGTCTACTCTTAGGGACCTCGGCTGCATGCTTAGCATACCACCGCGGAGCAGCGTAAAGACGTAAAACGGGACTTGGAAAATAACTCTCCATCTTAGCGGTCGCGGGCCAGGTGACGTTAACCTGTTACACCAATGGACAGCGTTGCGATTCCGTCCGCCCCATGGGATCGGCCATGAACTTGCCTTGTGCGAACGGGCTCTGACCTGTTTGCCGTCACCTGAGCGCTCGCTCTCGCAACCGCGTTGCGGGAGTGCTCGCGACTATCTGCACTCGGATCAAGGACCGATACTTTGAATCGCTGAGCTCTTCGCGCGCCGGGAACGGCGACTTGGTGCGAGGGGCATTGGGCCAGTTGATAAGACGGCGGCACAACGCCTTATGCACCCAATCCGATGGACAGAGTAGGCAGCGGCGCTTTTAAGGTTACCGCGGAGCTGAAGTAGAAGAGTATGCTAGGACAAGTGGGTAGAACCAGCAGGCGCGAAATGATGGGATGAGTCACCTGGCCGCTTTGTCATGGCGGGGCATAATCGTGGACCCGTTCATGAAAGCACGGGGTGCAGTCGGATCTGGCTACGGCTTGCGGCGACGGAGGTTGCGTGATGGCGGCTGACCTGCGCTCGATGGAAGCGGCGCCTGAAACTGACGAGAGCCGACGATGCCCCGTCGAGTATCTGGGAATGCTGCGCACGAGCACGAGAGGAGGCGCACGGAGTTAGCGCCGGACAGTGCAGCTCGGCGGCCGTGCGGCCTTGCGACAGAAGACCGCCGTATGACAAGCGGGCGTGTGTTTTCGGCGGTACCTGCGATCACATGGGTTGGGATATTGGTGACCCACCGTGTCCCCGAGCGGCGGAAGTGAGTGGTCGCCCCATTGGACCGGGGCCCTATTAGGTCGTCAGGGCAGCAGGGCAGGGCGGTTCGGTGCGATCTCAAACGAGGCGGAAGGGGTGCGCCGAATAAGGATCGTGAGTGGGTGGATGTGAATTGAAGCCCTACGAGGGGGAGGAACACCGGCCGCCGACGTGGCAACGGCGCGACGGCAGAGACGAAGACGAGATCGCGCTTGAGTAGGAGCGGCAGTATAAAGTAGCCCAGCACAGAGGGAACTGTTCTGACAAAATCGGCGAGGCTGGATAAGCGGAGCGGGGTATAAAATACCAGTCGGACAGGACGAGACACTGTGTCTGACGAAGATCCGCGCATAGCGGCGCGGGCCTAGAAATACGGAGGATCGTCGAGGAAGCGAGAAATGGATCCGCCAGTCGGAGCGGAAGGCAGACCGGGCTACGAAGGACGGATGGAGCGGAGACACGGTGGGTGGAGACATCTTTCATCATTGAAGAGTTAGAGCGTCCCCGCTGGGCTAGGATCGCGACTCCGGCAGTGAGAACTGGGTGCCCCGACAGGGCATTCGGGCGCCCACGTCGAGGATTGTCACGGAAGGAGCAGGAGCGAAGGAAATCAGGTGACAGATCTGTTTGTTCGACATAGGAGAAGCGATAGGCGGAGGTGACTTGACCGAACTGGAGATGCAGAAGAGAAGGCTTGACGCGCGTGGAAGACGCGACAGTGACGAGAAACCATCGTACAATTGAAATTGAGAGGGCGAGGCGGCTGCTAAGCCGAATCAATACGCGCGAGTCCCGCCGTTCTCGCGCCCGCGATGGAAAACCACGTTACAAAAGGAGGGGGATTCAGCACCTTCGATACGCCTCAGGGATCACACGCGTGGATCACCGAGTGAATCAGGCTTACCACGTACTTTGGTTTCTCTTCAAAAAAGGGAGTGTGCATGGGTCTGGACTGCACACCTCAGGTGGGTGTGCGGGGGAGTAAAGAGCACAGAACCAGAGGCAAGCAGACAAAGAGCATCGCAGCAAACCTACGTAAACAAGTCTTCCGTCTGAGTAGTGGGGGATGAACGGCAAATTAGGCAGACTGAAGAAAACACTTATTAAGCGGACCAAACGAATAACGAGGCTACCGATGACGTAACGAACTCGAGAGGCAATTGTTTGCGAAAGAGTTGTTAGAGGAAAACATGATCTGTCGACGAGCGCAGAACGTCGATCTGCGAGAGACTGTAATATGTAGATAGGGGTAAGATAGAGAAACACAGGACGTTCCGGAGTATAGGAGCGAACACCCGTAAGATCGGTGCGAATCATGCCATCCGCCAGATCTGAATAACTCATGCGCACGATATGAAATTAAATCGAGCGAGGCCCTCAGCCTTCAAAGGCCTGGGATACTTGTGAGGCAGCGTGGATGCTGAGCGCATACACGACGATGAATCGGGTCTGGGACCCGCGACATGAATATAATAAGGCAGACAGCCGAGCTCGCTTCACAACACTACATGAGACTCCTCAACACAGCATTAAGAGGCCACCGGAACCGGGGTCCCACAACCTTGTCTCGGGCGACGTGCGTCGATCTGCGCCACTAACACCGGGCAATTCATAATACGGATTGCCAGCTAGCCATGTGCGACCAAATAGAGAAGGAAGTGCCATGAGACCTAGAGTCGACCAGAGATTCTTCCTCCTATGCGAACGAGGTCGTCCGAGATAGATGGAGCCAGAAAATACTGCGTCTGATTTTCCATGCGTTAACCTATAGCAAGCCGGACCTATTTTCGTGCTCTGGCCTATAAAGTGGTAGGTCTGCTAAGGCCTTCGAGCCGGAGTAAAAAGGGAATAGTACGCAGACTAGGGATCGAGCCGCCAATACATCCGGTGACCGACGTGACGAGCAGCCGCCTGAGGCCAGCTTTGATCGCGTAACTGAAAAGGTTGGCGCGAGCCGGCAGGCGGTTTACACCGCGCCCGCGCGTCCGCGGCGCCAGCGAAATGTGGGTCCGCGCGGCGGCCGTGATGTGCGCCGCGACCGTGCGGCGGCTTGATATGCAACGCGCCGCCTGCGTCAGCTGCCGCGCAGGTGGCGGGCCCGCGCCGGCGGGGGTGATCATGCGGCGGGGAGCGGATAGAGGATCCGCGTCGCGCGGCAAGTGATATAAAAAATATTACACCACGGGTCGCCGTGCGCTGGGGATTAGCAGTCCGCGGTCGCGCGGCAGCGGTATTAAAATATTACACCACGGGGTCCTTTTCAAATTTCGGGAATTTCGGAGGCGGTCGCAGGCTGACGACCGCTCGGGAAAGTTCACTCGATATCATGTTTTTCGGGGTACGTCCACGAGCAGGTTCTTCTTTCATCGCGGCCAGCTGCTGCTGTAAGTTAAGCGAGCTCTACGGGGGGTGCACGTCGCTGCACCGGCGTGCATTGTTCGCTGGGGGCTGCTATGATCGGTCAGTGACCTCCTGCCAAAGCACCTTATCAAGCTAGTTATTCGGATGCGCAAGGAGACTGCGCGCCACACTCCGATGATCTGTCATTGTTCCTCTAATATGATCTTCCGCGTATCGACGCAACGGCAGCATTGGGAGATGTACCTTGCTAATCCAACAGGTCAGGGACTGGGAAAGCTCGAGCCAGCTCGCTAGTGATGACACGCTGCATTCTCTGTGCAGGTTGTAGAGGTGCTCGGCCAGACGATAGGTGTGGGCGCGCGCGAAACTCAACACGCCGCTACCTCGAATGAGCGCGGAAAGGAACGCGACTCCTAATGAAAATCGGTGGATAGACCGCTGCCCTCCTAGCAGCGGCTTACAATTACCGTGGCGGAAAAAGAAGGAGCGGCGGAATAGGTTCGCCACGCCGTTTTGAACAAGCCATGCGAAAGCCGGAGTCCCGCGGCCTGAGGCTGCGTGGAACGAGCAGCGAGGTGCATAGTCGAGGGAAGGATTCATTATTTCCTGCATCACACAGCCGGAGCGTTTCCCATAAGCCAGCCTGTTAACGAATCGTGGATATTCATCGCTTGAGTTGAGGTGGGTGCATCAGCAGCCTCGAGGAACGTTACCGGCCTCAGCGCCCAAGCAACATCACGGCCGCGGGAAGCGCGGCGACATTAAAGGCCGGCCACTGACAAGAAAACCGAGAAGGAGTGTTCCGTACTTGTGTGTTTGCCACGAGTCATGGCAGCTCGGGCGGCACCCATTGAACTGAGTGTTGCTCTACTAGCCCAAACGTATTCACCGGTAAAGGGTGCAGCGATTAACTAGTAGTGGCGCGAACACTCGGGACGGCCTCGGAGAGGCATATAGGGCCGCTCGGGAGTAGGAAAACATTAGACTATTGCGGTAGTAAATACATTCTCGTGTTTGTGTTACCGTTTTTTTGTCTTGGATTATTGAGACGTTCCAAGTGCTGATCAGCCAGCCCAAAAGCCGAGTGGTCGGAGAGTGTTGTCGTTCCATCTGTGTCCTTGATAGGCGGTACTTGAGACAAGGAGGCTGAAGTCGGCTCGCCATCAGCTCTTTTCTGAGTGATACGAACCGCTCAGGATCCTGAAGAGCGCAGTCTAGTGTTTAATCGACCAGCAGCGGTGACGCCCTGGCTACGGGAGTGAGCAGTTGCTCGTGGTCTTGCTCCCCGCGCGTAGACGATTATGTACTGGATAGACGTTGTATGGAAAGACGAAAGCACGTACCAGGCCAAAACCGTTGGGCTTTGGTGCTCGCGGCGCTATAGCCTCGTATAGGGGTGCGGCGCTCTAAAGTTGTATATCGCTTAATTAATTTTGATAACGATTCCCGGGGGGAAACTTTAGGTCTGGACACCGGTGCCTACACGGCGCCTCGCCAGGGGTCTAACACAATGGCAGATTGGGGATTCCACCCTATCCTCGGCCAAATGCGACCAGTGGCCTGTTGACACAAACGCGATGCGACGCGACTACTCCAAACACATCATAGATCCCGGTAGCTGAGACTCATCGGTTCACTACGGCGGACCTCTGACCGCCAAGGCCCAAGAACTAGTAATACGCAGAGACTTGCATTTAGAGTACTCAATCTGGCCAAGGCACTGGTACATGAACCGGAAGCTGTACGCGGACGCAACGGACTTGGGCACGAACCCGTTGTTGTCGACGTGACACCCGGGTTCGGTGGCCCAACTATAAGGGCCAGGAGAGTTGGGTTTCGCCACTCGGGGAGCGCGATCTGCCAAAGCTGAATGTGACGAGACGGAGTCAGGCTGGACCGGAACAGGGATCATGTAGTCTGAAAAGAGCAAGGCCTACTAAACCGATAGGATATCACCGGAACAGGGACGAGGCGGATTAACACGAGATAGAACCCCCATTGGTCATTAGTCAGGTACAGCCCATCAGCAGACGATAGGTGGCCCTCCGCCTTCAACGCAGAACAATCCGAAGAGCCGAAGCACGACCAGTACCGAGCTCGATTCGAGTGCAGTCGAATGTCATCTGTATTCCGTTGTGTTTCGCCGATGAATGTAAAAGCTCTGGAGAAAGCGAACGCAGATTATCGCCAGGAATAGAGGGACCCTCTCGCACAACGGACGCGCAGAAGTCGTCGAGAGTTCTCGGTGGTGCTTGATCTAAATACCGGAGATTGGCCCCACCAAGTAACACCTAAAGCCGAGAGCGAAGGCCCTCCCGCCAGAGCGTCTACCCAGCCAGACGATGGGGTGGTACGAGGCGCGCGCACTCTGCGACTCTCTCCGCGTACGCGGTAGGAATGGGAGACGCAGGCAGCGACACGACCAAGACGAATCCTTCACGTGCGCGACTCTCGGAACTGACCGCTGCCGGGAACTAGCTTAATGTCAACGCTCCGGCCGTGGGCAGCTGGGAGGCTATTCGTCCGGTGGCCCTTTGGGGTGGGGGGCAGGTCGCGAACCGCAGCTGGTGGAGTGGAGATTGACGCCGCAGAGGTTCAGAGACTGTTGGGACTGGGTCGGAGTCAGCGGCTTCTCTCCCCAGTTCCTCCCTCACCCTCCACCCAGCATTCTCGCCTGCACAGCGTTTTTTGATGCGACAGAGAGAGGGAGAGAAACGGGGAGGCAAGGAGCTCTGAACTTACGAGAACGAGGAATGCGAGAGGGAGGAGAGTGAACTAAGAGAGGGTTGATGCGATGAGGGGGTCAGCAGATAGAAAGGAAGGCGATAGCGAGAGAGGAGACGAGCTCGGTCAGGGTTGAGGGAGGAGACGAGGCGAGACCCGACCGGATCGACGAGAGAGACGCAGGGAGACGAGGAGAGACACCCGAGAGAAGAAGAGAGAGGACGACAGATGACAGAAGACAGAGTGACAGAGACAGGACAGAGACAGAGACAGAGGAGCCAGAGACAGAGCACAGATAGAGCAGAGACGAGACAAGAACAACGCAGAGAGAGGAGAGGAGGAGGAGAGACAGAGGCAGAGGCAGAGGCGAGAGCAGAGACAGAGACAGGAGCAGAGACAGGAGCAGAGCGAGAGACAGAGACAGAGACAGAGACAGAGCAGAGACAGAGACAGATACAGAGACGAGAGCAGAGCAGGAGAGCGACAGGTAGAGAATAGATAAAGAGAGGA